>NC_143019.1:118441651-118674151 GCF_055824585.1 Amblyomma mixtum | reverse complement strand
CGAGTGCTTAGTAAAATTCTAGGCTTCAAATTTTTCAGCAATCTTCACTGTTTGACTAGAGAAAAAAAATCTGAAATGTCATGGAAAATGGGTTATTATCATTGGACACTCATTGCTGGGGTTTCAGGAAATAAAATCACTCCGGACACTTTCTCCTACTTTGCATGTGCAAGAAATTTGTATCAACAAAAAGCTGACTGTGCTTTCCAATGTAAAAACAACACACAGTCGTGGCGCGGAATCTCAGCCTGTATAACTTACATACAACATACACATGAAAACAAAAATGCAGCGCTAAATTGTTAAACCAGGACGGCAAGGGACGCACACGTACACTGAGCCAGTTCAGTTACCGAGCTTCTCTGGCTACGCTTATATCACACTTGGCGCAACAATTCATTCACTCCATTCCTTGCAGCCGGTGACGATCACAAATATAGGAAATTGAATCCTTAAAAACTTTATATATAGCTGATCATCGGCACACGCTGGGACATTCGCATTGTCACCAGCTGCGGCCAAAGTGTAGTTATGGTGCAATATTTGCGAAATGCGGGATCACCCGAATAGCAAATATTTCTGCGTGGTCAGGCTACACAGGTAAATGAAATGGGCCCAACCATGAGGATACACAAATACCAGCTGACTGGCTGGAAAGGCGATGCATAAATAATTTTTCCGGCGCTTGTGTACATCCCGTCGAATATATTCCATGTTGGTAGAGAGGGCGGAGAACTGAAGCCGTGAAATACTCGAGAAAATGTTCTCGGGTAACTTTATTCAGAGGCGAGAGCAGAGAAAACTTCAACCCAGGGATCCGTCGACTGCGGAAATAGCAAGTATTTAAGCCGGAACCAACTGCACTAATCGAGCGCATAGACCTAACAATGTGCCTCATGCCACGTGTGTGACAACTGAGGCTTTAGCACAATGTTGCCACGGGCCCACATCGGCAAAGAGAGTGAAAAAAATTTTACCACGTGTATCCTTCTCAGCGCACAAAACGATCTGCTGAACATCACGACTCATCACCACATGTTGGAAGCGGCGGCAAGGCAGCACCGTGATGCTGCACAAATGCGCGGCAAATCGTTGATAAGGAAGAAATGCACGATTAGCAAAGCTTCAAGGAGTACATAGAAAAACAGTGACACATGTGACAGTGACACAGGAGTGCCTCAAGTACCTGAAAGAACAGGTACTAACTTGGAGGCATGACTGTCGTACTGCACAAATTGATAACAGTCAGAGAGGTAACCATAAATCTCTCGTACCAGGGGTCCCTCACCCAATATACTTCTAAGATTAAAATGGAGCTTAGTATGTGAGATTCGGTCATAAGCCTTCTACAGATCTTGAAAAGGGCATCGATTTGTGACTGATTGTTGTGGCATTGTGCAAAATAATGCATAATATTAACTAGTTGCGTAGACGTTGACAAGCCACTACGAAATCCATGTTCGTTTCTGGGGAGTAAGTTATTGACTTCAACAAAATTTGTCACATACTTCAAAATAATGTGATCCAGTAATTTGCAGCATGTACATGTAAGTGATACCGGTCGACAATTAGCTGCGGACGAAGTATTGCCATGGTTATGTACCGGAATTTTGCTACTTTCCACTCAGCAGAAAGCCTACAATTGTCTATTGATTTTTGATATATCAGGCAGAGGTATTTACTTATAGTCTCGGCATACCGCTTGAGAAAATGAAAAGTCGAAATCGAACGCTTGAGAAATCGAACGCTGACGTGGAACATGTCTTTTCTGCACTAACTCTCACGAAGAATGATCTGCGAAACAGAATGTCAAACCAACTACTTGTTTTCATATTATGAATCAAGTTCGGGCTGCGGATGATAGATGCTATCAGCTCTACATTTGTAATACCAAAAGAAATGGGGAAGAAAGTAAACAGCACTATGTATGACTGGTCTTTTATGCGCATGTGTTCGCACAATGGCGTTCCAATTGAATTTATCTAGTCAAACGGCACTAAGTGCGCTGTTTTAGCATTCCTGTGTTGTAATAATATTTTCTTCTGTGTTCGGATTTATCGCCTTTTTCACACAATTAAATAAAGGCTAAAGTTTTTATTTTTGCGCTAATAAGTTTTTCTGAGGGCGTCTGCTTTTTTGGCTACAAAATGAATATTTCGCTTTTGTTGGTTAATTCTTTGGCTTCATTCAACGGTTTTGTAGCTCTTTTTTATTCTAATCGCCTGTCAACTCTGCCACCAAAGCGGCGGAAGACGAGAAGTGAGGGAGAAGAGGTCTGCCTCTCCCGCACGTTTTCCGCTGCCGCACGTAGGGAACTAGTGTGTGTGTGGAGGGGGAGGGGGAGCCGGGGGGAGGGGGGTGCTGTCGCGATGGTGGGCAAGAAAGCTGTCTCTGGCGGGTGAGGGAAAAACGAACTCCCAAACCCACCCTCTCTCAATAGTGACCTCCACCTGGCCGCAGTCTCGCACCATTTCCTCCTTTGGTGCCCTTCTGGTGCCTTTGCAGGTCCACGCCGGCGGACAGGAACCTGGGCTCCGGGTTGGCAGGCTCTTCTTCTGAGGTCGCGCACAAGGCGATGACAGCGGCCTCGACCGCCGACCTGATCTACATGCAGGCAGCTCTGTCCTCAGCTCTGCGTCGCGTCATTCCTGGAACCGCCAGCGAGGAAGGTGGAAAGATTACGCCTCGCTTTGAGGCTCCGTGTCGCCAGCATCGCCCGCAGCACGGTATTCGAGCAGCGCCGTAGTGCCGCAGTCATAAATCAGGGTAGCCGGCAGGGGTGGGGGGTCTCGGTGCGTCCGAGCAGGCGCTCGCCGTCCTCCTTGGATTGGAAAGACGCCGGCTTGTATCTGCATGGGCCTGGTTCGCTAGGACCTCTCGAGCCAGCTTAGTCTGCGGTCGGCAAGTTGTTGAAATCTCGTTGGCGATCTGGCTGAGTTCGGACATTGTGCATTCGTGTGCATGGGCCTCCTCGCATCAGAGTCGCCCATCAGCACTTCCCATTCTTCCAGCAATTTAATGGCGTTCGGGTATTATAGCAATGTCCACGGAGTAGCCGTGCACACAGGCTCGCATGCGCGGCATTTTCCGGTCCTTCAATGATTTCTCTACAGTGGGTATCCCAGGAATGCGATCAGGGTCTTCCTTGCTTTTTTCTTGCCTCTGTGCCATTCGGAGCTTGTGGCTGACTGCGATTATCCGACCTCGCAAATACAGGAGTGGTTTGATATCTCCATTCCGGCGCTCGCTCAATTGCGCGGAATAACGGCTTTGAAGCGTCCATTTGACGTCTCTTTTTTTCTGGTACGTGTTTTAGCAAAGCTCCATCACTGTACCAGCCGTAACTGATTGGCCGGAACACCAGCGACACTACAGTCAGCGCAAGCCACTCTACAAGTGGCTTCAAGGCGCCATTTGGCCTGAATTGTCGCAGGGTCTGTCTCTTTAATAAGACATGCTGCCCGTTCCTGGCAAAATGAGTTTTCCTACCGAGCCTTGAGAAGCTTTTGTCTGCTGAACGACCTCGGGGGGGGGGGGGGGGGGGGGATCTACCGCTCTAACAAGACGCACGTGCTCTCGCTGCTTCGCAGAAGTGGTGTTCCTCGCTAGAGCTCTTTCCGCCTATCGGTTGGTTGCCAGTAATCGTTGCTCGTGACAGCGCATCCGTGCCAACACATTCCCACAATCCTTTCGAGAGGCATTCTTTCGAACTGACTCAATATATGCGAGTGAACTCACCCGTTACCGATGCGACGCCGCTGCATTTGCAGCTTGGCTTCAAGAACTCCCGATCAGTTGGCGGTGGCAAGTATTTACAGGACGCCGAAATGTGAGCCTGAACTGAGCGTACTCGGCAGCGTTTTCATCCCTCGTCCTCCGCCCTGCACTTTGCGCGATTATAAACCGACTGGCGAAGCGCACTTACTCCATCTGCGGGTGCTTGCGGAGCTGGACCGCGGGGGAATTACTCCGTGAGCTGGACCAACTGGCCGGCTTGCTTTCTCGGAGTGGGAAGGGCGGTTGTCACCATTTCGCGGTGGCGGCTTGACGAGTAGCCCGGGATCTCCTCAAGAAAAACGTTCGACGTACCGCACCTGCGGTCGCACTGGAGATGCATCGGAGCGACGATGTCCCGAAGCCTCTGCCACTTTGTTTGGCATCGCGTACTGACTACAACCCACCCCTCATCTCAGTACTTCGGGCGGTACCTGCACTTGCGACTTCATTCAGGGACCTCGCAGTACTGCATCCGCGGTTGGTCGTCATGCTATTCTTCATTCCACAATTTGGTGACAGTTTTTGGCTTCCTTCATGTGTTTTGTAACAAGCCATTCATTTCCCTTTGCTTGCCTGATCAGTAGGTTAACTGGAGATCTGTTTCTGCAGTCTTGATGCCATAAATTCCATAACAAGGTTTTCGCGATATATGACAGACGAAGACGAGGAAGAACACGAAGAGGAAGAGCGGAGCCCTTAATTTCAGTTTCTTTGCGCTTTCGTACTCTTGCCTGTGCAAATCTGTGTTGTGCATCCATCGCGCGACAATCTGGAAGTACTGGCCCACCGCAAGAAGCTCGTCGGGCGACGTCCTGAGCGGTCTGCTCTGTACACGCGCAGACTCTCCCTGTCATCAGCTTCACCCCATGCTGCACTCAAGGCAAGAATGGCCAATGACAGCACAGGGTCAGCGGCAGCAGCAGCAGTGGCCGCTGTTGCCGCGACCACGGACCACGAACATGCAAACAAGAGACCACGAGTAAATCACGCAACTGGCTAGCCTTTGGGGGAAAATGCTGAGTACAATACCAGACTGAATTTACGGTGGCGTCTTATACGAAAGATTGTGCTGTCATCTTCACACATAAAAGAGAATGAGGCGACCTTTGGAAAGCCCACCACAACGTCAAGGCAACGGTGGTTGTGATGCTGGCCAAAGCACAGGTGCTTAGACATCTTCTGAAAAAGGACAGAACCTTAATGTTTTAGGTATCGACGCTGGTTAGTTTCCTAGTTCTTTTCCACCACTCTGAGTCAGCGCTCTTTCTGTATAAGTATTTAAACAGGTTAGCTGCCCACCTGCTATCGTCCAGTTTCATCACGCGTTCTTCATATAGTATTTTACTCTTAGATTCCCGTGCTTAGAAGGATTTTCAGCCCATATCCCCTTGTAATCCCTCGTTTGTGGTCTTGCCGTGGGCACGTAGTGGTCATCTTCAACCACCTTCCTGATTTACGTCTAATCTCGACTGAACTCCTGCCGTTAACCACAGAACCGCATTCCCGAAAGTAAGCTCCGGTACCATTATTCCTTTCCAAATACCTCTCAGTACTTCATATTTGTTGTACCTCCATGAGGCCCTATGCTGGATTATCCCGGCGTCTCTTCGCCCTTTTGCCCTAAGAGACTGCTCATGTTTTTTCGCGTATATCTGCCTCTTCCTTTAGCCATAACCGGAGGTATTTGTATTCGACCACTCTGGGTATTTCGTGGCCTTGTATTTAAGTACCTGATCAGTTTTATCGTTGAAAATCATCACACCTGACTTAGTTGCCCTAAAACTGAAAACTAGAGCATCTTCTTTGTCTCCAAAACAATTAACCAAAGTTTGCATATCTTCCTGGCCATCTGCTAACAGTACAATACCATCCACATACATTTAACTCAACAGACGCTGCTCAACTACATATCCGCCTAATCTATACGACAGATTATAACCTAGATTACTTTCTTGTAGCCCTCTTTCCATATTTATCACATAAAACATGAATAGCAGCGGTTTTGGAGGACAACTTTGCCTTAATCATTTGTGTATCCCCACGTTTGTGGTACTTTTTATCCGTTCCCATGTAATTTCAACTTTATTATCTCGGTAGATTTCCTTTAGAAATTCATTTACCTCTTAACTGATACCCACATCTTTCAATATGTTCCACAGGAGTTTTCTGTTCACGCTGTCGTATGCACCGCTAATGTCCCGAAATATAGAGGTCTGTTTTCCGCTTTAGCTAATTCTATGCATTCGGTAAGCACGAACAGGCTATCATCTAAGCGGATACTTCTTCAGAAACCATTCCTAGGTTCTCCGAATATCCTAGTACTTTCTACCCATGACTGCATTTTTAATTTCACCGCCTGCATTGCCAGCCTGTATATAACAGATTTTATCGTAATCGGTGGCAAGTATTTTATGTTCATCTTATCTCCTTTCGCTTTATAAAACAAATTCATGTTACGCAGTCTCCAGCTGTGCGGAGTTTGCTTATTTGTTATGACTGTCTCCAATGCTTTTATCAACGTTTCCTTGGCTCTTGGACCAAGTTCATTAATCAGCTTAATTGCAATTTCTTCTATCCCTGCGGATGTGATTTTCGGAATATTTGCTTCCGCCTTTTTCAAGTTAAGAATAGTCAGTTCTAAGCTGTTCTCTATTGTTCTGCCCTGTGTTGCTTCCTCACTTGGGGAGGTAACCTTATTGTCGTTGCTAAATGACGCAGGGATGACTGACGTAATGTATTTCACAGCGTCGTCTCCCTCTAAACATTTTCCCTCAGCATTTTTAAATCTGTTCCTGCTTTCTTTGATTTGTTTTACCCAACCAGCTTATATGATTCCAGAATTTTTTCGGCCTCCTTAATTGCTTCGCGACCTTCAGCCAGCCATTGATCAGAGGACTGCCTTATTTGAGCCTGGACGAGGACCTGAACTTGCTGTTCCTTTTGTCAATAAGATTCCCATATTTGGGCTATTTTCTTTTGACATAACTGCGCCTTCTTTGCTTCTCTATGTTGCCTTGAAGCCGACCGTCGATGTTCGATGGCTCCTTAATTTCCATATTCCACCTGCTTTGTGGCTTCCTCTTTCCTCTCCAGCGGTTTCCTCCTTTCATTTCTTTCATTTTGGTACTGGTGTAATTCTAACTGATTATAATCCCACTTTTCCATGGGGGTTTCTCGATTTCTTCCTCTATGTCGGCGGCTATTAGCGCTATTTTCCCGTCGTTTAATTTTGCGTTGTCTTTTTTACTTCGCTGCGTTTCTCTTTTGATCAGGGCTTCCAGGCGTAGACTAATACGTTTATCATCACTTCGTAGGCGATACTTACCCTCTTCGTCTATTTACATTATTGCGAGCTTGCTATAGATGCCCTGCGACATTAGACAGTAGTCAATGGTTGTCTGCCTGTTACGGCATTCCCAAGTGATTTGTCCATGACCTTTAGTTTCTCTATTGGCAATAACTAGGTTGTGCCGCTCACAGAAGACTAGCATCAATTTCCCGTCAAAATCTGTGTATCCCTCCATATCCTCGATGTGGCCATTCATGTCCCCAAGCTAATTAATATCGACACCGTCTCCAAACTGCTTTATATCGTCATTGAGGCACTTAATTATATCCTAGTTTTCGTGCCTGCAGTTGCCACCCGTCCCAAAAAAAAACTATCCCTATTCATGACATTTTACCAGCAAAAGTGCATCTTCTAGATCCCTCAGATGTGTCTCGCATAGAGCGTACACACCTACTTCTTCGTCTTTTAACTACTCTTCTATTTGTAGCCATTTGGCTCTTTTGTACCCCCTTGCATGTAGATGTACCTGATCCTGGAGTTAAATTTCTTTTTGTAGTTTTCTTTCTGGTCCTCCTAGCAACCATTTTGTTGGGCTCAGCCGCCATTGTAACATTTGCTACCCCTACAGCATGAGCTACCATGGACACCCCCCAAAAAACTACCGCTCGGACTGCTAGGCGCCAGCCTTTCCCTGCTCCTACCCTTCCACAGAAATGGACGCCATCTTGTCTGAAGCATCTGCACGAGCCTGCTCTGTACACTTCCCTGCTTACGTCTGCCACCTCTAAGCCTTTCTCGAAGCTTAACTGCTTTATCTCTCGATTATGATTCACAACGTCGTTGGCAACGTCTCCATTCCTTCCTCGCACCTCCGGCACTGTGCACGCCACGATCCGCGCTTGCTGTGCTATCGCCCTTATACCATCCACTCTCTCAGCTTATCTTTTCGCTACATGTGGGGCCTCACCATTCACGACATCATTTAGCCCCGGCGCTAACCTTTCAAAGTTAGGCCTTGCAGCATTCTCAGTAAGTACACTTTTTTTGTCTTTCTCAGTACCTCGTCCATTCTCCTCACTGGGAATACCCCGACTGCTGCCCGCCTACCATCCTTTACACGCTCCATTATAGGTCTTTTGCAGCTCCTCATGTTTGAGTCCCCAGTGATTAGCAGTAGGGTACTCTGTCCCTCCCTCCCAACTTCGGGATTTTGCTGCCTCTTATCAGTGGCTGTGACCTCATTCCTTGGGTTTGGCTAGTTCCCTTTCTCTCCACCGTCTCTAGACGTCCTAGCTGCCACCTGTGTGCAGCTTTTCCGGTCTGACTTGCTTGCTTATCAGTGTCAATGCCAGTGCAAGCCCCATCCGTGTGGCTGGCGCTGGAATGTCCGCCAATGTGGCTTCCAATGGCGGTGTCAGCCATTTTTGACTCCAACTGGCAAAGCTGTTCTTGAACTTTGTGGTTCTCTGCCCTCTCAACCGGGAACTCTCCTTCTAGAGCATCCATACGTAGCAGTGGTTTGCTCTTCACCTGTTGAGCCCTGTCCGGGCATGCACCTAATACGCAGCATTTTCACATAAAACCTGCGCCTCCGGTCTCTTCCACCGATTCTATCCGCGTTTCCTTAGAATTCACCGGCGCCTCACACTCCTTACATTTACCCTTCAGAGCCTTAACCAACTTAGCAGCACTCGATTATTGCTACCACCAAATTCTAGGATATCTACAGGCTCTAAACAAAAAACACTTAAAACGCGTGCACAAATAAAATGAAATTCAGCCTGCCGGAAATGCCAATCGATCACTTGGAAAAGGAATAACTATCTTTGTAAAAACGTTAACGCACAATTAAGAACTTAAGAACTATAGCCGCCAGCCAGAATAGACCCGGCTGATTATAGGTCGCTGACCTAAATTTTATTCATCACCCTGCACTGACCTAAATTTTATTCATCACGCTGCACTTCCCCTAAACGCCCAAAAACTAAACACACCCTACTTTCATAATATTAAAGAAAACTGCTCATCTATTGTACGCAGTCGAGTCGCTCTCGCAGTCGTTCCGGTACGGTCTCGATGCGTGATCCTAAGAGCACCTAAACATTCGTCCGCACAACACTGCTCTCAACTATCAACTCTGTCAACTGGAAAAGTGCGTTGCAATGCCATCTACTGGCGGAATCTGGGATCGAGACAGCGAATGCGTGACCTTTATTATCAGCAGGTATGTGGTTGGCTGGTTTCAATGTTTCGTGCTTTACCTCGCCAAAATGCATTAGTTTTCTGTTGCTCCGGATCCCGCCGCATGGAGTATACCACTTTTGTCCCTGATAGTACGTCGAGAGCACAATCGAAATGCGCAAACTGCGATGGCCCGCAACCCGCAACATACGGAGGGTGTCGAAAAAAGAAAGCCCGGTAAGCTTGCATGCACAGTGGAACAGGTTCAAGCGAAACCGTCCAAACGTCATGAGCCGCCATCAAATCCTGAGTTTGTTGTTGCGTCTATGCAAGACCAAGGTCAACAAAACTCAACAAGAAAAATACAGCTGGAAACTCCAACGCAGCTGCGGCTAAGAAAAAGCGTGGCAAGCCTTGGCTCTCCTCGACTATTTAATTTAAGGCCACTGTTCAATTTTTCAAGGGAATCCAGACCACTGCGGCATCGTTGCCAACGAGACAGCCGACGAAGCGGTCCGCAAAGGTCTGCAGCTTTGTAACTATAGGCTTGTCATCTTCACGAAATCAGATGCGTCGCAACTCACCAAACGATATAAAAAATATGAAAAGAACGGCCTCTGGAACTTGCGTAGTCATCATTACCGCTTTCTTCACTCCATCGACCCACAGCTAAGATTGAGGCGACCCCTCGGATACCGCGTCATCTAGAAACATTTATTATCGGAGGCTGTCACTCGCGCTCTACGATACCGTTCAAAGTGAGACAATTGCGGCTATATTCAGACTGCACTTCATATTTCATTCGAATGTCTAGCGTACGCAAACGAACGTGGTCACTATGAACCAAGCATGCAGACCGTCACAAAAGTGACACTCATAATAGACTCTATATAACGTCCTTTAGGCTGCTACAGACAGCAGCGATATGCAGTGATAATCTAATTTCCCTGTTTAGACGCTGTTGGCCAATGTTTTGGACAAACTCTAAATTGCCGAACACTTGTTCACCCCGCTTTACATGCACCGAACGTGACTTCGGTCTCGTCTAAAAAAGCCATCGTGCTGTGAATTATTGCGTGCAACCCTCTTCAATCACCGCACTCTTTTCTATCACTCTTATTCTTTTTTTACTTCCTTATCCCTCTACTGCACAGGGTAGCATGCCAGCTGGCTAAAATCTGTTTTTTTTACTAAGGAGCTCTCTCTCTCTCTACAGTTTTCGCTCACATTCAGCCCTGCTAAGCTCAAAAGCTAAGCTCAAATAGGATCGGTTATGTCGCATCATCTGCGAGTAAACGCGGGAAATGATACATCTGCTCATTTCGCGACAAGTGTTTACTGCATGGCGTGTGAACGAAAATCTCCCGCTCTCGGAATTTCCTTTAAATGTGGATGACACCAAGCGAATGCTCACTGCCGTTTAAGTTGTCACGGCATTCGGCTTTCTAAACGCCATAGCCTCAATCTGCCATAGCCTCAGGATGTTGGTGCCCATGCTTATATGCATTTCGTAATACGTTTTGCAGCACTACTGTATGCGGTAAGTGAAGGTGACACTGTTGAAATGAACGGCCGCACAACGACAACGACACAAGAAGAACAACACACGCGCACTCTACCAACTGTTTATTAAACGGAAAAGATGCACACACTCATAATACTCAGCTCAAGCATGTGACATGGCGCATTATCGCTGCGAACACCGCTACTGACGCGAAATCGGCATGAAAACAAGACAGCATACATGTAATAGCATAGCCCTTGTTATCTCGTAGGTATAAAGTACTAGGAGTGCTAGCTTCTGATAAATGGTTTCAGAGGGCAGCCATTCCTGCGTTTCGCGGCGTGGCCGTCGCGGTTATCTGTTGTAACCAGCAGTGGACACCCTTTAAGCTGCGAAAGTAATAGAGCGGGAGCTTGGAAGGGAGAAAGTAAAAGTGCAACCTCCGCCCCCCCACACAATCCTTAGCATCCGTGACGCCACAGAGTAGCGGTAGAAGGAGCGCTCGTGCGTCGGCGGTTGCAGCTACACCGCCGCTCGTTCGCCAGACGTCTCGCTGCAGTCGAGTAAGCGAGACGCATGACTCCGAAGCGGCCCAGTGATTCTGCGCCAAGCGGTTCGGAGAAGCGGCAGTTGGTTGACCACAATGTTTCGCAAAGCACACGTTACAATTTCCAAAGTGTATTCGGTATATTATTGAGGAAAACAAATGCACACTACCTGTCTCCCACAGCTGCGAAACAAATAGAGCGCGGGCTAGGAAAGCAGAGAATAAAACTTTTCATTTTGTTTTGGAAGAAAGGAAATGCTCAGTATCTCTCACACATCTCGGTGGTCACCTGAATCAGAGGGAACACGCATAACTGCCCTCTCGGAGCAGTGGGACCCTCAATCGTGCTTTAAGCTACGTATCCTTAGGGACTGATGTGCGCTATTGAAGCGAAAAGCTTTCCTAGGCTAGTCAACACCGCACTTCGCGTGAGCCACACTAGAGATATGACACTTCTGCTCGTGCGCGAAACCGATGACGTCACGCACGGCGCAGACACTTCCCATGGAAGGATAAGAAGAAGCATCAGTCGGACGGCGCAGAAACAAGCAGAAGTGCCAGTACGACCAAGGTGTCCACGGCAGACATTGTGAACAATCCGTTCGGGTACGTGTGTGACGTTTGTGAAAGCCTATGGCATTTGCGGGATCTTAAGCCGGTAAGTGATGCCATGCGGCAGACATTGAGCTTAGCATCTGTTCAGTTAAGTGAAACCGTGGTTAGGGTGTCTGTGCCTCGTGTAGGGCATTTTTAGTCAAAGAGAAAGACCCTCTGTTCAGCGTTTGACCTGTCGCCGCAGCAGTGCACAGTGCGCATTTGAAAGGAGAAGTATAAAAAGCAGGCTTGCCCATAGAACAGGCGCAGACACTCGCCATGGAAGGAGAAGAAGAATCAACTGTCGGATGGGGCAGAAACACCGATCCAGAAGTGGTAGATTGGGAGTTGGCTGAGAAGCTGCGAGAGCTTTTCGCTACGGGATATCCAGGCTTAACCTTAGCTAAGCCAAAGTCATTTCTTATGCTTTGGCATTGACAACGTTGCGCAGAAACGCTGCCACCTGCCAGGGTGGCAGGGTGGGTGTGGACTTTAATGTAGATATAAACACTAGCTGGAATTTCTTACCACTTAGGCGGGAAACATCCCCTTCCACTCGCTCGTAACGGTTCGCACAACTGTGACAATCTCGTGAAATACTTTTGCAGGCATCGTCTTTGAGGACCAGGAATTGGTGCAGCAAGTCGAGCATATATCCATTTCTCCATCCAAAAAGCTACCTTCATGACATTGAAGAACTGTTAGAGGAGCGTTTCTTGCAGAAGGAATATGTGTGAAAATAACAAGTTGTCTGAAGTTGTAAATATATGTTTTGCACGAATTCTTTGCCTAAATCAATCGAAAAGCTGAAACAACAGATGAGCTGCGCTCAAATTTCGCATTAGGGAGTAACGTAATCGTCGCCACTTGTTTGAAACCAAGTAGCGGAATAAAAAAAATTCTCAGCAGAAGCAGTATCATACATGGGAAGCAAAAGCAGTCAGAAACCTAAAAAATACAACAAATGAGAACGAAAAAGCACCACAACAAACAACAAAACCCGCACAATTGAGTGCGCAGGATGCTAGACATGAAACGAAGACATCTCGAGTCGTACATGCTGCTTCGTGCATTTCTGGAGCCACCTTGTTCCAATCGTTCGTGATTAAGCTCTGAGCGTTGCGGCAGGCGAAAAGTCCCATTATGCGCTGGTCCCCCGCCAAAAAAGACACGGCACCGTCTTCCTCGGCAAATTAGAAAGATAAAAAAAATGCATCAGGCCCGCGGTAGTTTAAGAAACCTTCGACATTTACGATAACAAAATACTCACTATCCAAAATAAACCAGGCAGAGCAGTTGCACCATTTACTCCGGGTTTTTTTCCTTTGGAAATTATGGCGTTAAGGCAAGGACGAACAAAGTCCTGTCCACTTCTTCATTTGCCCTTGTCTTTTCGCGCTGCATTCTTTAAGCATGACGTATGAATAAATGCAGAGTGTACATTTTCTGGCCGGGCAGCTTTGCCGAACACAAGGTGAAAAATAATACGTTGTTGTTAGCAGCAGATGTGGTCGATTGAGATGCTTGATAGGTTTTTTCCGACGCTGAAGCGGATAGCGTCGTGACCTTAACAATTTTTTCCTGAACGCTGCATCCACAAAATTTCGATCAGAAACGACAACAATGCTAAGGCAGAGCCAGCAGCATATACAGCGAAGTACACGCGGACGGTGCTTGGACCTTCAGTGACGTCACGGCCTGGATGACTTGGAGGATACGGGAGTTTCCGGTGCCGAGCTGCGAGGCGGGCTTCATGTACGGTGCGCCACATTCGGCGGTGCTGGAGACTGTAACGAATTTGACAACATCGATTACTTTTAAACAATATGCAATCCACATATAATTTGGAACGGCATAAATGGGACTCGCGACGGGCAAAAAAGGTTTCGCCGATTCGTGTAGAAAGCTAAGTAGCCGAAGAAAAATGGGCTCTAATTTTTATATGCGCACATCTAAGTTTACCTGAACAGCCATTTTAGTGATTTCACATGACGGCTAATTAAAAATGTCAGAGTTGTCTCTTAAATGAGCAATAAACATTATTTTTGGCGCGCTCGTAGAACTGTGCTGCAAGCAGCAAACACCAGAATCGCTACCGCAGTTTCTGCACGATGCAAACTGTCATATGCCGAGCCGCCGTGGTGGCTCAGTCGTTATGACACTCGGAGACTGACCCTAAAGATTAGGGTTCGATCTCTGCAGCGACGGGAGCATTTCCACGGAGGCGAAATTCTAGAGGCCCGTGTACTGTCTGATGTCATTGCACTTTAAAGATATCCAGGTGGCCTAAATTTCCAGAGCACTTCACTATGTCGTCCCTGATAGCCTGTGTCTCTTTGCTGCGTTGACCGCCCATAATCAACCGTCCAAATATTTGACCGAGACGTGAATAATTTTCTCGGTGAGTATTGTGAACGTCTTATGTAGGATACGCGCAAGCATGCTGCGCAGCCTTGATAACATTTTTTGATCACGAGTAATGATAACAGTCATACGTTTGCGGCTCAACGACAGGACAAAGTGCCCTACAGTTTAAGTAGAGTGAAATTAGTATTGGGGCATCCGTTTACCACAGCGAGTGGCCTGCTTGTTTCGGCATCCACCTCAACGGTGCGAGCTGCGTAATTCGATCCCTACTGCCTCTGGGTATTCACCCTTCATACAATCGCTACAACGTTTTCTCTGGGCTAGTGCTCGGCATTTTTCCAGTGAAATGGTCGGGCTTCCGACGCTACCTCGCGTAGACGAGACAAAATTTTCTGGCGGTACAGGCTTCATACAAACATCCCCTCTTTCAGGTTCGCTAGTGAAGTAGACGTTTCCCAATCAAAATGTTCTGCGATGGCGCTATGTGGCCATCGATGCCCTTGCGTCATAAAAAAAAAGCACAAAGTCGTCGCCTGAGCATTGGTTGAAACGAAATCTGTGCAGAGTTTGCAATCCCAGACGCTTAATCACTTTCGTTTAAGAGATCGGAAGAGGGCGAAGTGGGTGAGGGAAAAAACGCGGGTTAATGACAACCTAGTTGAAATAAAGAGGAAGAAAGGGGCTTGGGCAGGGCAAGTAATTGGAACGCAAGATAAGCGCTGGTCCTTAAGGGTAACGGAGTGGATTCAAGAGAAGGCAGACTTAGCAGAGGACGGCAGAAAGTTAGGTGGGCGGATGACATTAAGAAATCTGGGCGGGATACAGTGGCCGCAACTAGCAAAGGACAGGGTTAATTGGAGAGATATGGAGAGGCCTTTGTCCTGCAGTGTGTGTATTCAGGCTGATGATGATGAAGCTCCTTCAAAACCATTAATCTCGTTCCTGGCACATGCCTCCGTAGTAAACCACGCAGAAAAATACACTATGTATAAAGGTTGTGAAAAATTCCCTTCTTAATCCGCGCCCTCATTGAGGATTACCGCTATCGCGCTGCCAGACTGCACGGGAGCGCTCGCGACAATAGGCTACAGAAAAAATACGCAACTGATAATGAGGAAAATCTGTGTTAGGATTCATTTGGTTTCTTGCGGTTTAACGTCCCGAAGCAACTCAGGCTATGAGGGACGCCGTAGTGAAGGGCTCCGGAAATTTGAACCACCTGGGGTTCTTTTAACGTGCACTGACATCGCACAGTACACGGGCATCTATAATTTTGCCTTCATCGAAATTCAGCCGCTGCGGCCGGGATCGAACCCGCGTCTTTCGGGTCAGCAGCCGAGCGCCGTAACCACTGCGCTACCGCGGCGGGGTCGATGTTAGGTACCATGCGATAATGATAACACCGCCAGGCACAGTCCATGGAGAGTCCGTGATGAACTCAGCCCTTAGACCTTCTAGCACGCAAAATCTAGAAATGGATATGAATATGCTTCCATACCGTAAAGGGTGAGTCTTCAGCATATAAGACGGCCGATGGACCAATCCGCAGTCGTCTCAGGGAAGCAGATTCCATTTTGAGGCGGCCAGGATTTCCTCCTCGCTGCATATGGACAGCGCAACGTATTCTCCATCCCGGGCCCGTTCATAGCACAAAGACATCGACGTAAGACTCAGGCAATCACCGCCGCAGCGTTTTATGAACTCGACAAGGAAGTTGCCGTCACTCCGCCGAACGTCAGTGAAGTAATGCTCCACCTCTCCCAACCAGTACACCGTTAGGCAAGGCCTAACTGAGCCCGTCGCCAAGTTAAGCTTGAGCTTTTCCATGCTTGTCGTACTGCTCGACAGGGTGGGGACGCTCTCAATGGCAGTGATCGTAGTCTGGACATAGTTTCCGAGGAAAAACATTGCGACAGTCCAGACAGCCAGAACGGCGCTTCGATAGGGCGCAGCGTTTCCAACGGTGTCGGGAGGGCATCGCCCAAGCAGTGAGCACACGAGGTAGAGTAGGAGACGAGACTGTGAGAAGTGGAGGCGGGGGAACAAGATCAGACTGCGAAGCCACAGGACAAAAACAATGGAGGCCAATAATAAGGACGTGATGACTGCAAACCACCGCGCTGAGATCCACGAATCCATAAACGACATAACAACGGAGACTTCGCGTCGACTGAATATGCACATCTCTGCAGGAGAGTAGTAAGCGTCTACTGAATAGAAGAATGTTTCTATAATCTTGGCCGGCAGGGGAGCGAGTTCAAAGTCTGCTCGCTTTTCGCGCAACTTCAGCATACTGTTACCACCCGTGATAACACGAACTGTGTTATTTCTCGTTCTGTATGCGTCTAATAGGGCCATACTTTCAGGGTGGTCGCTGAATTGCGCATCAGTCATTCCGATAGTCGCCACGTAATAATTTCCGGATGGAAAATCTTTTTCAATGGGTGTTGCTAAGAAGAGCTCCGAAGCTGATTTGAAGTACTTTCTTATGTCGCACCTCTTGAAGCCATTTGCGGGAACACTAAAGCTTTGCGGAGTCACGCTGGTTACTCGACAAAGGGCTTCTTTATCGAACTCATTAAGCGTTTGCTCGTGTGAGTCCCCAAAGACGTACAGGCGCACTGTCGGGAAATATTTCGCTTTTTCTTGCAGTTCTTTTCTCGTGGCTTCGGTGAGATTCCAGTACCATGAGACAAAAAAGAGCCAGACATCAGAATACTGTTCGTACCAATCGCTTCTTCGGGGGCCATTTGGCGATGCAAACACGCTGTATATTTGTAGCGGGGTCCCGCTGACGTACCTGACAGGAACAGGTAAATGATCTGATAGGTTTTGAAGTTGCTGTTTCATCATTGGCGAATGGATTATGATGCGGTCTGCTTTGGAAAGCACGGAGGCTTGGAGTGCTTCCAGCATCTTAGGTTGTAGGATAGCAATATCCCAGGGCACTTGATGTTGTGTGTGAGCTATCGCTGTGAATAAGGCGGAAAAGATTGTGGCGATGCCAGAGAAAGTGCGCGCCATTGCAAAGTATGCCACGGGTAATTACGCTAAACCTTGATAAGTTTCCCTTATTTTGCCTCACTTTGTTATTTTATATAGCCTCAGAAAGATGCAGGAAGGGGCTACAGCTCCCTCAGACGTCTAAGTGCTGTATTACTGAAAAACCACAGCAGCGCTCAGCCGGTGGAGGTTGCAAGATATACTGAAAGTGAATACGATGCAGGGTGCAGTGCTTTCACGAAATCAGGTGAGATTCCCTTCTGAATTTGTAGTATGCGTGAGGAGCTTACAAACCAACGAAGTTAATGTTTCTTGCTCTGCAGAAGCTCTATATATCGGGAGAAGTGCAGTGAAGAATTAGATTACGTGCTTTATGGCAGTGATTTTGCCTTCAAGAGGCGCACCTGTGGCCTTTCCATAGTGCTGTATATTGGAAGTATGGGGCCAATCAAAGAAATGGGTTGATGCGCCACCAGTGACTGGCGTTCCGCTCGTCTGGCAGCTATCGGTGTCACTGCGAGGTAATCGTGGCGGCCTCTGTGGAGAGAGTTGGAGTAAATGCGCAAAAAGGAAGGAGTACTGTTCGAGAACCCATCAAATGCGCTACTGCTGCTTCATAGTTCAAGACTCGCGTGTTGGTCTCTGTTGAGAACGTAAGCGGAGCAATCAGCTAAAAGCGGATTGCGTGGGCATTGCAGCGCGTCGATACCAAGTCGACCACTCATCACTATTGATTAAGCGCTGTAAGAGAGTTTTCGTGCCAAAATGTCAAAACTTTCGCCTTTGTACAGAGAAGCGCTGTGACTACGCAATCACCGATTGCTTGCTTTTTCCTGCTTTTCAATTCATGCGCTCATTGAAAGTTCACAGACATGGTCCATTCACAGGGTGATAGAGAAGCGGCTTCCTAGTTTAAGACTCGCGTGATGTGCTCTGTGGAGAACGTAAGTGGACCAATCAGCTAAAAACGGTTTAAAAGGGAATGGCAGCGCGTCAATATCGAGCGAACCACTCATCACTATTACTTTTAATAATGTAAGAGAGCTTTCGTGTCGAAATCTCAAAACATTCGCCTCTGTACATAGAAGCGCTGTCACAACGCAGTTACCGGTTGCTTACTTTTTTTTTGCTCTTCAATTCATACGCTCATTGAAAGTTTGCTGGCACGGTCCATTAGCAGGACGATAGAGAAGCGGATTCCTAGTTTAAGACTTTCTTGATGTGGCCTGTCGAGAACGTAAGAAGACCAATCAGTTAAAACGGTTTAAGAGGGAATTGGAGCGCGTCAATATCGAGCGGGATCACTATTGCTTTCAACGCTGTAGGAAAGTGTTGGGGACAAAATCTCAAAAATTTCGCCAGTGTACAAGGAAGCGCTGTCTCAACGCAGTCAGAAATTGCTTAATATTGTCTACTTTTTAATTTATACGCTCATTGAAAGTTAACTCACAAGGCGATAGAAAAGGGGCACGAACGGGGGCAAACTTCAGTGCGTGCAGTAGTCGGTAAGCACTGAAAGCAGTCAATAAAAACTAGTAAATAGTTTTCTTTCGAAGTTACCGATCCAGTGAACCAGCGCGAAAGCAGTCCGAACGCATGCGGCGGACTGTTGGACACAGAGTGATATGCAGCACATAGCTGAAGGATGTCTACAGAACGGTCCTGCGCAGCGCATTGCCGGTGCTAGGGCACCACTGCGCAGAATATATTGTAGGCGTGTGCTGGCACACGTGATTGCTGTTTGATTGCTTGAAAGCCAAAAATTTTTACAGTGTACGGGTGCGTCTTTGAAGCTCAAGTCGGAGGCACTTGATCGAAGACGCGTCACGGTAGGCACACACCAAGGAGTCACTCGGGAACCAGCACAGCACTTCGTTCACCTCTTCGTCGCACCGCGTGAACGGCTACCGGTCGTTCCCATTACAGTTACCTCCCCGGCAAAAAGTAGACATCCTGGCGACTTATGAAGGCAAAAGAGTGGTCGGGTCATAGTGGGGCTTAAGACTCTCGACGTGTACAGTTTCAAGCCTCCGGCGACGATGATGCGGAGGTGGATCAAGGGGCTCAACTATGTAATTCACGGGAGAAGTTTGTCGTAGAAGACGGTAAGGGCCGTGATAGCGGGAAAGCAGTTTCGTGGCGAGGCCGGGAGTGGAGGAAGGCACCAGAGCCAAACGAGTCCGTCGGAGGGATATGACACGAGAGGGTCCAAGGGTCCCGACGGTGCTTCTCGTCCCGCTGGAGCTGTGTGGTGAAAGAGCGCGCAAGTTGTCGACATTCTTCGGCATACACGTGAGCTACGGAAAGGGATGTAATCTCGGAAGGTTTGGTTTATGGTTTATGGGGTTTAACGTCCTAAAATGACTAAGGCTATGAGAGACGCCGTAGTGGAGGGCTCCGGAAATTTCGACCACCTGGGGTTCTTTAACGTGCACTGACATCGCACAGTACACGGGCCTCTAGAATTTCGCCTCCAAAGAAATTCTAGCCGCCGCGGCCGGGATCGAACCCGCGTCTTTTGGGTCATCAGCCGAGCACCATAACCGCTGAGCCACCGCGGCGGCCTTCGGAAGGCTCAAGACGATAGGGAAGGATGGTGTCCATGGTGGATGTAGGCTCTCGATCATATAAGAGGAAGAAAGGGGAGAATCCCGTCGTTGTCTGCGTAGCCATAGTATACGCGTAGGGTATGAAAGGAAGAACTTTGTCCCAGTTGGAGTGCACGGTATCAACGTACGTGGCGAGCATGAAACTGAGTGAGCGGTTGAACCGCTCAGTCATGCCATTGGTTCGGGGGTGATAGGCGCTGATACAGCGATGAACGATTTGGCATTCCTTTAGCAGCGCCGCGACGACTTCTGATAGAAGAACGCGGTCATTGAGCAGTTGTTTCGGAGCGCCGTGACAAAGAACACGACGGTGTAGGATGAAAGAAGCAACATCCTGTGCGGTAGCAGATTGGAGAGGCGACGTTTCTACGTAGCGGGTTAGGTGGTCAGCGGCCACTATGACCCAGTGGTTGTTAGCCGAACTGGTTAGAAGCGGACCGTAAAGATCAATGCCGACGCGGTCAAAGGGGCGGGCGGGGCAGGGTAACGGCTGCAATGGAGCGGGGTCGTGGCGGGGAGGGTTCTCGCGGCGTTGTCAGGCTGTACATGACCGCATGTACTGACGTACGAAGCGGTACATACCACGCCAATAATATCGCAGACGCAGGCGAGCATACGTTTTCAATAGACCGGCATGGCCGCATTGTGGATCTGCGTGGAAAGAGGCGCAGATCGCAGCACGGAGGTGGCGAGGAATCACCAACAGCCACTTCCGCCCGTCGGAGAGGTAGTTACGCCGGTATAAGAGGGCATCGCGAACGGCGAGGGCTTGGCGACGAATGGTCCGGGACGAAGAAAGTGGCGGAGGATTAGACAGGCAGGTGAGGAGGGAGTTGATCCAAGGATCATGCTGTTGTTCGGAGAGCATATCAGGGACACCGAATGACGAGAAATCGTAAGCACAGACGAAGGCAGAGGCGGAATCGCAATGGTGTGGTGAACGGGAATGTGCGTTGGCGTCGGAGTGCTTGCGTTCAGAGCGATAAATGACGTGAATACCAAATTCCTGGAGACGTAAATCCCAGCGGGCAAGTTGGCCAGAGGGATCTTTGAGGGAGGACAGCCAGCACAGAGCACGATGGTCGGTGACGACATAGAACGGCCGGCCGTAGACGCAAGGGCGGAACTTGGCAATCGCCGAAATGATGGCGAGACATTCATTTTCTGTGACAGAATAGTTAGATTCCGCCATCGTGTGGGCGCGGCTGGCGTAACCCTACTGAAAAAAGTTTTATGAGGCAATAAACTCATACAGTTTATCATACAAATGTCATAGAGTTCTCATACAAATCACATAAAATTATCATTCAAATGTCATTCATTTCTGTGAAATCATACAGTCATCATTGAGATATCATAGAATATCACACGAATTGCATAGATTGTATGATATTCTATGATATCTCTATGATGACTGTATGATTTCACAGAAATGAATGACATTTGAATGATAACTTTATGTGATTTGTATGATAAGTCTATGACATTTGTATGATAAACTGTATGAGTTTATTGCCTCATAAAACTTTTTTCAGTAGGGAAGCGACAACATAATCCGGATTCCAGACTTCCGTTGGGCAAGAACTGCGGCCAACGCCACACCGCTCACGTCATTGTGAGTTTCGGTCGGACATTCGGGATTAAAATGGCGGAGTATTGGGGGGGAGAACAGGAGGCGACGTAAAGTGTTCAATGCTGCATCGCAGGCGGGTGACCAAGATGAGAGACTCGGGCTGCCGTCAAGAAGCTGTGTTAAAGGGGCGATGATTCAGGCGGAATTCCTGATGGAGTGGCATAAGAAGCCTATAAAACTCCGAAGTTCTTTTAAGGTGGTCGGTTTGGGAAAGTCAGCGACGGCGCCAAGTTTGGCAGGGTTAGGAAGAACGCCATCTTTGGAGATGACATGGCCTAATATCCTCAGCCTCGTGGCACCAGTCACATTTCTTCGGGTTTAGTTGTAGCCCGGCTGCACTAAGGCACGTGAGAACACGCCTGAGGCGCATTAACTGAGAAGAAAAATCTTCGGAAAAAACGACAATTTCATCCAGATAGTACAGACACGTTTCACATTTGAGCTCGCTGAGGATATTATCCATCATTCTCTCGAGTGTGGCTAGAGCTTTGCATGGGCCGAATGGCATGACATTTAATTCATAGAGGCCGCCTGGGGTGACGAAGGCGGCTTTTGGCCGGTAAGAGGCAGCCATCGGCACTTGAGAGTAGCCAGAGCGTAATTCTAAGGACGAAAAATACTCCGCTCCCTGCAAGCAATCCAGTGCATCGTCGCTTCGGGGTAGAGGATAAACATCTTTGCAATCTGGTTGAGACGATGGTAGTGCACGCAGAACCGGATGAAGTCATCTTTTTTCGTCACCAGGACAACATGAGAGTCCCAAGGGCTGTAAGAGGGCTGTATGATGCCGCGCTGTAGCATATTGTCGACATTGTCACGGATGACGCGGCGCTCTGTGGGCGAGACGCGGTACGGCCGCTGGCGCAAGGGAGCGTGCGTACCTGTGTAAATTTCGTGAGAGACAGCAAACGGAGGTCCCAAAGAAAGTTGGGAAAGGTCAAAAGACGTGCTGAAGCGTTGGAGAAGTGTGAGTAGCTGGTCACGTTGCGCTGGCGGAAGGTCGGCAGCGATGGCGCGATGAAAGACGTCGACGGGAAGCGGATTGGGCGTGGTCGCACAAATGTCCAGGTGAACAACCTCGGGACCGGCACGGTGATCGGAGAACTCGTAGGCAAGAGCAGGGTCCAGTTCTTCGATACGACCGAGGCATTCGCCGCGTAGGAGAGAGGACGGGCAAGCAAAATGGTTGGAGACATAAATGGCACAGTGACTATCGGAAATCGTGAGAACGGCGAAAGGAATCAGAAGGCGGTGAAGGCGGGTGGCAGCTGTGGTGGGTGGGAAGAGAACAGGGCTGCTGAAGGCGGAGTCAGGTAGGAGCAGGACGAGGGCAGAAGAGAAGGGAGGTATGGCGGTGTCGGCAGGTACGAGAAGTTTAGCGGAGGGCACAGGCAGGTCGCACAAGGAAACTTTACACACGTAAGATAGCGCGAGTTCAGCACGAGCACAATCAATAACTGCGCTGTGGGTTGAGAGGAAGTCACATCCTAGGATGACATCGTGAGAGCAGGCACTCAGCACAACAAACTCGATGAGATATGCTACGTCGCTGATAGAAACTCGTAACGTGAAGGCTGCGATGGGGTGGATGCGCTGCAAGCAGGCCGTACGGAGCCAGACGAAGTAAAGGCCCGTTCACACTTGCCCAAAAATTCGCCGAGCGAAGCGGATTCGGCCGCTTTTGACGCCGAGCGACGCGGAAAGCGGCGCGGCGAAGGCGATCGGGCTGGACCCATTTACGCCGCGCGGCGACAAACATGGCGGCGCCTTTCGAAGCCGGACCCCCCGCTTCGGATTGAATTCTCCTTGTTGCTGCCTTTTTCAGTGCGTTCACTGGCCAGAAATGCGGCACAGGTCTTTCACTTCCTCTCACCTCACCTCCAAGAAAACGTATAAGTGATAAATTTGCTTTCTCTTTTATTCAGTGACGAGTCCGCCGCTTCTAGGCTTAACAGCAGAGTCGGCACGTTGACAGTAATGGTTCCCGCCCTGACAGCCAAATGGCGCCACTACAGCTGAGTTTATTTTTGCATTTGTGCTAGCCTACGCTGAACTAAAAGTGAGAATGTGCCTGCGTTTAACGTACGTAAGCATGCATGCGCTTATGGTACGTAGACAGCGCAAATTTATGCCCTTTTCTCACTATATCTGTTAATGCCACTAGCAGCGACGCGGTTTGGAAAAGCGAGAAACAGCAGTGGCGCGGCGGTTCCGCCTCGCCCACGCGTGAACAAGTGAGAACAGGTCCCTGTTTTTGCGGCGAGCGAATCCGCTTCGCTCGCCGAATTTTTGGGCAAGTGTGAACGGGCCTTAAGACACGGGCGTCGTCACCTTGCGAATTTTGCGGCGATGAGAGTCACTAATTACAGACACGGCACCGCCCGTGTCAACGAGCGCGTGAACTGGGACACCTCCGACAAACACCTGAATCGCGTTAGCGGGAGGAAACGGAGGACTTGGCGGGTTCGCGAAAGACGCAGTTCTTGCCTCCGGAACTGCGTCATTTAGTTTTCCTCTCAGAGGGGTTCCGATCGCGGAAGCATTGGGGAAATTGAACGCCGGCGAAGGGAAGGCGAGTGGCGAGTCGAATACTGGGGGCGAGGCATAGACGAGCCAGAAGAGCCATTGGGCAATGGCGGCTCGTGCGACGTGCCCTGGAAGCCCACAAGCGCAGCAGATGGGCTGATTATCGGCGGTGCGTCAAGGGTTTGTAGGGTGTCGCCGTGTGCGAGGAAGCGAGGCTGGCGGAAGTGGCATAGACGGGGGTGCAGCATGATAGGCAGGGTTGCTGCGGTACGTGGAAGAGGCAAGTAAGCGTGGTGTCCGGGTGAAGGCTTCAGCATAGGTGAGTGGTGCTGCGAAAGAACGAAGCGGGGGTCTGGATGGCAGGACTGCAGCGACCTGCTCCTGAACAACACGGTGGATAGTCGGCGCAAGGGAGGGCGCTAGGTCGGCAGTAGGGCACACAGGGTTTGGAACGTGATGGAGAAGAGACAGCTGACGGGCGACTTCTTCGCGTATAAAATCTTTGACGTACTCCACGAATAGGGATTGGTCCGAAGACGAGGAACCAAGGGCCAAGCCAGCAAGATTCTCGGTAGGCGCAGCAGACTGCCACGTAGAAGCACGTTGCTTGCGCAACTCGTCAAAGCTTTGGCACAGCTCGATGACGGCACTGACTGAGGTGGGGTTCTTCGCTAGGAGTATTTGAAAAGCGTCATCGGATATCCCTTTGAGAATGTTGTTAACTTTGTCAGTCTCGGACATCGAAGGGTTGACGCGCTTAGAGAAATCGACGACGTCTTCAATATAGCTGGTGAATGTTTCGGCCGGTAGCTAGGCTCGAGCACGGAGACGTTGCTCGGCGCGGAGTTTCCACACGGCGTGGTGGCCGAAAACTTTGGCGAAGCTTGTCTTGAATGATGACCAGGTGGGAAGCTCGGCTTCATGGTTACGAAACCATAAGTTGGCAACGTCTGCGAGATAGAAGAGGACGTTGCTCAACTTGACAGAATCGTCGCACCGATTGTAAGTGCTGACGCGCTCGTATGAGGGCAGCCAGTCGTCGACGTCCTGGTCGTCTATACCGCTAAATGGGGAAGGGTTCCACTGGCGTTGCACTCCGGAACAGAGGACGGTGGGAGGGATGGCCGGCAATGACTAAGTCGGAGCGTTTGGCATTGTTTGCAGTGCGAGTAACGTTCCGCTCCTAAGTTCCAGGTTGAGCACCCGGACGGGATCGAAGCACCTCCACCAAGTGTACGGGTGCGTCTTCGAAGCTCAGGTGGGAGGCCGTTGATGGGAGACGCGTCACGGGAGGCACACACCCAGGAGTCACTCACGAAGCAGCACAGCACTTCGTTCACCTCTTCGTCGCAACGCGTGAACGGCTGCCTGTCGTTCCCATTACAACGTCTTTGTTATCTTATCTTACTTAAGCACTTGTCTTGCAGGTCAGAGCCACCCGAGGCATGTTTACTTCGACGCGCACAAAACTGTTCTTTGAGTGCGACTTGGGTTGCATTTAGCTATTTTTGTGACATTGGTTTATGGGAGTTCAACGTGCCAAAGCGACTCGCGATACAGTGAAGGGCCTTAGTGAAGGGCTCGGGAAATTTCCACCACCGGGGGCTCTTGACCGTGCACTGGCATTGCAGAGTGCTCGGTCCTCTAGAATTTCGCCTCCATTGAAATTCCACCGCCGCGGCCGGGATCGAGCCCGCGTCTTTCGGGTCAGCAGCCGAGCGCCATAAACACTGAGCCACTGCGGCTTCTTCTTCGCTGCTGTAGCTTCAGGACGACGGGATGCTGGGCCCTGACGCAAACATAGCAGGGCCTTCGCTCCGCCTGCACGTAGAGTGGGATCCTGTCACTACAATTTGTTGACAGCTGCTTCGGGTGCACGAAGAGCTGGGCCATGGCGATATAGGCACTCGCCTTCGGTACCTCTTGCCCCACTCAAAGTTTGTGCGCCAGCGTGGTGGGTTATCCATCCTACCTGAATGAATTGTTTACAGTTACGTGTCGCCCTATTGTTCTGATTTATAATGAGCGGCATCACCACATTGGGCAATTGAGCAACACCGAGTCGACATTCAAAGCGGGAGTGCTTACTAGTTGACGTCACGAGGTGGAAATGGGAGGGGGGGAGGCGCATTGTCGACGGCATAAGCGGAAGAAGAGAAAGCTCTTACATTTATGTCGGCATTCAGGCGAGAATTCGGCCATGCTATTGAATTTTCTATTCTCCATCAGTAGAGCGAGTGCAAAAGAAAAGACTTTTTGTGGACACTCTTGTCGTTGTTAAGACGTGTGCCTTGAGAAGGGGCCTATTTCTTTCTTCTAACTGCTGCTTGCGGTTAATTCATAAGCCAGTGTTCACTTACGACTCAAATGACACATGTGCACAACTGCAGCACCGAAATTTTCTTCCGCTCAGGTGACCCTCACCGCTGCTTAGCGTCTGCAGCTTTCTTGAATTTTAACCAGTGCACGCATTGCTACTGTTGTTATTCACAAAAATGGTTTAACATAATCCTCAGGCTGCACTACAGAACACGTTTCAGGGCGGCTTCACCCATATCTTTTCACCCATAGGCACAAATTTCTGTCGGGTCTCCTCTTCGGAGAATGCGATGATATGATGAAGAAGCCCAGCATCCTGCAGCATCATTCACGTGCCATCTCTCCTTCAGGATACCCGCTCTTCCTTAAAGGGATTGAGCACTGATATTTAGAGGGCAACTGACAAGAGGTATGGACGTTTTAGAAAAGAAGCCCACGGCATAGCTGAGGTATCGAAGATAACCTCTGCAAAGTACTAGATCCATTCGGGTCCCGAAAAGCTGTAAAAATTCAAATCAATTGCCCCTCCATTTTTTCCTTCGATAAACAAACGTCCTCAGCCTGTACTCTGGTTGCCGAGACTTCGGGTTGACGTCATACTGAAAACTTTCGATAAAGGCACTCCATCGGTGCGTCGTTCTGACTGACGGGGGAAGGGTGGGAGTTGCGCTCACGCTTTCCGCAGCGGCTTCCGTTTTCGCACACGAATAAAAACCGGCTGAGTGGAAAAAAAAAAACTGAGGAGGGAGCGTACGGCGACAGGCAAGAAGCCTAGTAATAAAAAGTAAAATAGAGTAAAACAGAGAGAGTCAGTTCCCACGCTCCTCCCCTCCGCTGTGATGTCATCACGTGATAGCGTGCTGTGATATCTAGCCCCGCTGCGTGCGCTCTCCCTCCTCAGTTTTTTTCCTCCATGCAAGTCCCCAAAAACAGGGTTTTGGGGGGCTTGCAAGGTTTTGCCACGTCGTGTGTCGTAGAGCCGTTCCCTCGCTCGCATACTCAACCGCTCCGAACACACGATGGTTATCGCTCGTCCATCTTGTCCACACTGCCACTGTCCTGGTTTCTCTTGGCTCCGTTGAACGACAGAAGCGTAGGAGCAGAGAAAAGACACCACGGAGAAGTGCAAGCGGGCGGTGGCCGTGTCCGCGCTTCGCCGTGTGTTTCGAACAAAATCGACTCCGGCCCCACTGGTCGTACAACGGTGGGGAGGCCTCAAAAAAGAAAAAAAAACTGTCATGAAAAGCAGGCTCGCTAACTGGGGTTGTCACTGACAAAAACAAACAAATGTGTGAAACTATGAGCTAGCTCATCAGTTTATGTGCTCGAGCCTTTTCTCGATCGTTCATTGTGCGCAACAAAGGAGACGACGCTGTTTCGGCGCTGACACAAGCAGCCTCAGATCCGGAAGGCGTGGAGCGCAAAAAAAAAAAAGTGTGTGAGCACAACGGAGCAAGGCTGCAAAGGCACGCGCGCTAAGCAAGGCGCAGTCACGATGGAGACGCGAGGGACAAATCCAGGCTGGTGAAAGCTACCGGTGAAGCAGTTTTGTTGCGCACCCAACCTGGAAGGGCAGGGAAGGCAGTGGAGAAGGTGAAAAAAAGCTACAAACAAAGAAACAACTGGAGAGAGGAAGGAGAGAGAAAAAAAAACCGCTTCAAACCACCGCGAGGGGACCGCTCCTCTCCCCTCCTCCCCTCGTCAAATACAGCGGGTAGCGAAAATCAAGAAGTCTTTTCAAGGCAGGCCCATGACGTAGCCATGTGACGCACTCCGCCACACACCACGCCTCCCAGTAGCATCGGAGTAGGAAAGGCGATTTCCCCTTGCGGAGCCTACTCGACAAGTGCGAGAGAGAAAAATCTCGAGGAGGGAACAGAAGGAGAGGAGCATGGTGAATTATCTTCATTGCGATGGCTGTAACTACGCCAATAATGAGTATTTTCAAAAAATATTTGCGGCCGCGCCTTCCGGGGACGATGCCTCGCTACCAGTGAGGTAGAAAATATTTTCGAACAGAGGGTGGTTGCGTGTCCCTTTAAGCATCCAATTTTTTCGGGCCCAACGAAAAGCTTGCTGCCTAAAGTCCTAGATTCCGCAACGGTTTTCTTCGAAACGCTGTGGAAGCTTTTTCGCGACAATTTTTCAGCAGGTGCAGGCGCCCGTTTTTGTGTGTGCCGATGCTGGGAACTATGATCTGTGTGCGCGATGGCGATTGCACGTCAGCAAAAGTGGTGTATCGAAAAGTACTACAGATCTGATTGGCCAGAGAGTAATCACACTTTTTTTGTACAGTATCATTCATCTTAGTTTCCACATACAAAGCTTTTACGGCAAAGTGATGCACTCAACATTGAATAAAATTTTCGTGGACCATGGTTGCCGCTCCATCTAAAGCAAAACAGAGAGCCAAGTAGTCACTAATTTTAAAAGCACATCGTCGAAATTCGCATCGTAGCGCTGCTTTTCATTGAAGGGCGCATGGGCCAAAGTTTAAGCTACAAAAATAAGTCGAATACGCGCGAAAAAAAAAATGGTTCACTAAAGAAACACCCAGGCAACGCAAATTGTTGGTGATATGTTATCTGAATCAACGTTTTTAGATCCCTTTCAGTTTGAAGGCTGCGGTGCTCGGATTGTCGCCTTTCCGTTTACTGCCGCGCGGTGGCGCTCGCCACGCTATTTGTCCGACCAGCGTGGCCCTTCGCGTCTACGCCATCGTCGCCGCCGCCTAATTTGGAGCAGCCAGCAAATATCAGCATGGAAGATATCAGCTCTCCCGTGCCAGTTGTTGGCAGTGACGCTTATCTTACAGTATACAAAAGCTTCAAGCAAGGGTGCTTAAAGCATCCCACCAAAAAGATGCTAGAGTTTACCAACATTATAAACAAAGGAAGCCCGATTTCTTTGAACGTAGGTCCCGTTTTTGGGACGTTTTTTGGGGAGGTGCTAGACGAGCAGGAATCGCAAAACCTTGCTCGGCTTGGATGTGCAGAGCATATGGCCACATTTACATGCCAAGTGCTGCATTTTGTCATAGTGACATGCATGCACTTCTATGCGAGAGACGTGAACCGTCGGCTGGAGAACAGAGAAAAGGTTGTCATTGCAAATGAAAAAGCTCGCCTTCTGTAGCCATTCCCTCCGTGCTTCCGACTTAGTGTGTCTGCATTTAATGCTTGTCTGTGTTCAATGAAATTAACATTATAAAAATGAAAGTGCAGGACGCTGCTCCCGTCTGTGCTATCATTGGAAATAAAAAGCTCTTCTATAGTTATTCCCTACCTGCATCAAGCTAAGTGTGTCTACATTTATACCTGTGTTCACTGAAATTGGCATTCTAAAGAACGTGCAAAATGCTGCTCGAATGTGCGGTGCTTCGTCGATAATATAGCGCGGAATTTCGTGACTGTTCTAGAAGCGGAACATCGCTAGTTTTATCCTTTAATTAATGTTTCGTGCATGCTCCCGAAGAAATATTGATAGTTCTTCTCCAACATACGCATATCATCAGCGCTAAACGTCGCAAACGTGATGCGATAAAGCGCAATGCAAACGATTGGTTTTTTGCGAACTGGCATCAGCCTGCTCTTTATCTCACCCTTACTAGCCAGGCGAAACAGTTCTTTAACCATGAGACTGAAGTTTCAACGTGACAGCTCCAAAAGTACAGCAAATCTGAGTTCGACGTGTTCGCTCCCAATGTTATCGCGGATGAGTACAGGCTGCCACAGCAACTGCCAAGCGCGAGCGCTCCGGCGGCTCCGGGCCGACAGCGACAGCAGCGCCGCGTGGTGAGTGGAAGCGGACGGGGGCTGCTTTCTCGGGCGCGGCCCGAGGGAGCTTGCAAACTGAAAGGGATCTAAAAACGTTGATCTGAATGGCCATAAACCTGTGCGAAACGTTGCCTGATTGTTGCTTACGTTACTATTCTTGATCACGACTTCACGTTATACAGTACCTGTTCTCCACCGTTCAGATAGTGTTTATGTGATGTTATTTAAACTTTATACAAAAAAACAAATAAAAACGTTGCCTATACGCCATCTAAATGTATTCTATCAGAATTCGTGTACTATCTTCCTCCAGGAGCAGCTGATTAAACCCTCCATAACCAGCACCTTGTTTTCATATATTTTAGGTGTGGTCACAGCTCATGGAGAACCATGTGCATGCGTGTGTGCCGTCTTTCTTGAATAGCGTATGTGCGCGTGTTCATATGAATGTGCTCATATGAATATGGTCATATTCATATGAATATGAATATGTGAAAGTGTTCATATGAATATGAATGTGCTCGCTGAAATAAAGTACAAAAATACGAACTTACTGATATTAAGAACAAAATTCGAAACTGCGCTTACGAAGTAATCAGGCAACTAAAACTGGATTTGTTACATGACAATGCTCCTGTGCATAGAATATGCGAAAATTTTATTGAGCAGATACTGGAAGAAATTGGAAAAAGGACCAAAACACCCATTGAATTTCTGCTTTCAATCCAAATCAGAGCTAAGACAACGTAATCATTGCAATCAGAGCTAAGGCAACGTCAGTTACCGTCACTCCCCTATAGATTTGCTCTCTGCTATCCCACATGACATGCCTCATGTTATAGAGCTAAGAGACTGATACAAGTGCAGAGTTTTTGCGCAGCATGACACACGAGCCGAATAAATGATATGTTCCTTGCACGCGCATAATAGACTTGCCGTTTTTTGCAGCGCGCTGGTGTGTGGTGAAAATGGTCACCAATATCAGGCCCTAAGTCCACTTCCTTGCCCATCCAGCAAGCTAGCCTGCCGAAGGGTCAAACAAAACCAACATCACAGGCTTAGGGCTGTAGACCTAGACACTATTTGTTACAAATATATGAAACCACTTACACCTTTTATAAATTATGAACTTCCATACACTTTCATTCATTCATTCATTCACTCACTCAAATTCTCATGCATGGAGGAAGCCGAGCTAAAAGCTGCTGCATGCAAGCAGCTTGTGGAACCCTCGATTCTCGTACAAGCAACAACAACGGAAGGCGTACACACACTTTCTGGAGCACTTTCACTGGGTGACAGATCATAATCGGTACAATACAATAACCGCAAAAACGTGTATAACGCAACGATCAAAAGCCGTGAATACTTAAAAAAAGCGGTACCAATGCAGCGAAAAATTTACAGGAAGTGGTGGAACACTTTAAATAGGGTTAAAATTTCATGACCACTTTCTATGCATCTATTGGAAAACTATGTAGAAGTTAGGGTAAGCGACACTGCAGCATTTGATGGCCATAATTACTTCGGAACTTCGCGATTATGGACACATTTGTATGACGAGCCGTCGTGCTGTTGCGAATTATTGAAAGATTGCTAATTCAGTGAATGTTATGCAATATCTTCGAGAACTTAAATAAAATTGCTCTAATAGTCTGATTACACATTTGCTGAATTTTAAGAACATTATATATTTCAAAAACAGGCTCAGTGTGCTACATCTACCGCCATCATCATCATCAGACTGACTATGCCCATTGCAGGGCAAAAGCCTCTCCCATGTCTTTCCAATTAACCCTGTCATTTGCCAGTTGCGGTCATCCTCTCACCACAGACTCCTTAATATCAACCGTCCACCTAACTTTCTGCCGCCCCCTGTTCCGCTTGTCTTCTCTTGGAAGCCACCCCGTCGACCTTAAAGAACAGGGGTTAGCTTGCCTTCGCATTACAGGCCCTGCCCATGCCCATTTCTTCCTTTTAATTCGGACTAGGTTTTTATTAAGCTACATTTGTTCCCTCACCCACTCCGCCCGCTTCCGATTTTTTAATGTTACACCTATAATTTTCTTCTCATAGGTCGCTGTGTTGTCCTTAACTTACGCGGAACCCTTTTCGTTAGCCTCCACGTTTCTGACCCATAGGAGAGTACAGGTAAGAGACAGCTGTTGTATACTTTTCTCTTGGGAAATATAATAAACTGCCATTCGTGATCGGAGAGAACCCGCCATATGCCCTCCGCTTCATTCTTATCCTTCCAGTTATTTTCCTCTCATGATCCGGATCAGCGGTCACAACCTGCCCTAGGTACACCTTCCCTTGCTACTTCCAGCCCCTCACTGCAAATTGTGAACTGCTGTTCCCTTGCTTCACTGCTGAACATTACTTTGGTTTTCTTCATGTTAATTTTCAGACCCACCGTTCTACTCTGCGTTTCTAACTCATTGACCACGTTTTACAGCTCATGTCCTGAGTAATTTAGCAAGGCTATGTCATCAGCAAATCGTACATTACTTTGGTATTCTCTATGAACTCTTATCATCAACTGTTCCCAATTCAGGCGTCGAAATAGCTCCAGTAAAAAACCTTTGAATAGCATTGGCGAAATTGTGTCTCCCTGCCTGAGACCTTTTCGTATGAAAATTTCATTGCTGAATTTATACGGTGGCTTTTCAATAACATGCAAGATTTTTTTTTGTAATAATCGCAGATTATTAATAATGTAATCCGTGGTCGAGCCCCTTACATTATGGTAATCGTATATGTGAGAGGCAAATAGTTCGTTACAAAAAAAAAGCTTTACTGATGGAGGAAACGTTTATCTATTCCTGCTCAACAGGCCTACGGTGCGACCAACTTTTTGAGCCACGAAATTATCTGGTTCTATAAACTAGTTAAATTAAATGATTCTGCGAATATACCTTACAAATTGCTCGCAAAATACCATTTTGTGTGAGCCCCGCCGCTGTGGCTCAGTGGTAACGGCGCTCGCCTGCTGACCCGAAAGACGCGGGTTCGATCTCGCCCGCGGCGGCCGAATTTCGTTGAAGGCGAAATTCTAGAGGCCCGTGAACTGTGCGATGTCGATGCACGTTAAAGAACCTCAGGTGGTCGAAGTCTCCGGAGTGCTTCACTACGGCGACTCTCATAGCCCGAGTTGCTTTGGGACGTTACACCCCAATAAACCAAACCAAATCATTTTGTGTGTGGGTGCACCACCGTAAAATTATGATTGCAAGGCTGCTTGCTCTTGACTTAATGGATATTGTGACGTGGGAACTGCTCGATTTTCTGCTTTTTTTTCATGGTGGATTCAATTGGCGAAGTGGCAAATGAAAACTCTTGCAGAATTTAATTTCGTCAGTAGTAAAGCGAACAGGTACAAAGCTATTAATACATTAATAAAAATCAAGTCCAAGAAAGAATTATTGCCCTTTCGGCCCGTCAGGAAATAGTCATTCGCAAGGTCATCTGTGATGCACCGCTCCGTCATATGTCGCAGCATATAGTTCTGGCAAGGCTCTCCAATTGAAAAAAGGTGCGAAATTTGAGAAAAAAACGGAAATCATGTTTGACAGTGCGCTAAAGTTATCTTCAAAAATGGGTAACCAATTAGTGTTTTATTAGCTAATAAGTCCTTGACTCGCAAGCACAGCCATCAAAATGCAGGGATTTTGTATTTCTATCAGACCTTTGTTGACCCAATTCAGTGCGTGGGCTGCGAGACATCATAGTGAAGGGTTCTGGGTTATTTAAAATGACCGTGCATACATCAGTGTCCACTGTTTTTGCATAGCGCTCTTTTTTTCACGCATTCTTCCACATATGAGGCTATGGCAGCTAGAATTTGATTCCGCGTCCTTGCACTTAGCAGCTAACTCTGCAACACTTCTGTCCTCGCCTTGTCATCGGTGGTTACTGCGCTATGACTTCTGTGTGCCAGTTAGCACAACTGACATGAGGTTAAAATGAACTTGCCACGAACCTCTGTTTTTTTGGCCACGCAGAAGATGTATCAGACCTGCCATAACTTCAACAGTTGTAAGTGGCAAATGCTGCAGGGTCTCTGCACTTGCAGCAGATTCTACTGGAGCGTTTTCTTGGGCATGCACTATCCATGTCATCAGTTTTTATGCGAAGCATACTACTTTAGCTACCGCTTCAGCCCTTCACCGTGGTTATGCGCCTCCAAATCACGGGATACATGACGTCCCACCACGTGACACGATGACGTGACGGCAGTGGAGAAACGGGGGCCCACCTCGCGCCGTCGCTGTGGTTGTGCGCCTCCAAATCACGTGATACATGACGTCACACCACGTGACACGATGACGTCACGACAGTGGAGAAACGGGGGCCCACCTCGCGCCGTCGCTGTGGTTGTGCGCCTCCAAATTACGCGACACGATGATGCCACACCACGTGACATGATGACGTCACGACAGATCGCCGTGACGCGCTGGGAGAGGGAGAACGATGCCATCGCACAGACGCCGGAATGTCCTCGAACGGCATTCCCGCGCATTTCGAACGCGCGTTCACACTCGGTGTAGGTGAAACGCTCGCTCCACCGGGCAGGCGGACGCGGCTTCCGTGGCAATCCAGGCGCTCACCCAACGCGCGTCTCGGGGTTAGTCGGCGTTCCGCTGTAGCCATGCCGTTGTCTTCCCCCACGACGAAGGCTTCTAGTGGTTGTATTAAAATGACCAAGTATTCAACCAAGGAAAGCCAAGTATTACCAAGCCTAGCCATCATTATGCTTCGCATCTGACTAGGCTTAACCTTAGCTAAGCCTCAGCCATTTTTTTTATTCCGCTCCGTCACCATTTTTTCAGGCTCTTGAGAAGCCTTCAAGTGAACAGAAGCAGTATAATATAAAACACATTGGAACACCTCCAGCAAAAATGGACTAGAAATGGACTGCTGGTCAGAATTAAAAAACGAGCGAAGCTTTTACTCGTCGCAAAATAAGCACTCAGATATACCGCAAAGGCGTTTGGTGATTTTGATTAACAGATTTTATGAACAGTAATGATGCACAGCAACAGCCTATGGTAAGCGGCGATTGCCGCTGCTTTCGTAACCTTCGTCACTTTCGCTAGAGACAAAAAGACCCTTCTGTTTCCCACAGAACTTCACTGCCGGCTTCTTCATCCGACACTGCATCGTTGAAAATTGTTTTAGTGCAATCATTTCAGTACTTCAGTTGCATGCTACAGGAACATTTACAAATATACCTGCACAGCGTGACTAACGATTAAAATAGAAAATGTAAACATACTATGCGAACACGTTTGAGCAGCAAAACTTGAATTAATTTCATAAATCACCTTCTCGATGGGCGTTCTTTTCATAGCTTTTTCTTCATCAGCCTTGAAATGTGACACCTCTTCGAGTTTTTATCTTCGGTTTGCGTCACCATATTTTAAGGCGGAAGCCTTTAATGCCTCATCGTTGTAAGCAGGAGTTGTCGACAGAAAATGTCACGCTTTTCAATTGGTCGAAATGCTCGTGACGTCACAGTGCGCGAATTTCAAATGGGGCCAATTGTACTTTGGCTAGTAACCATGCAACCAATTGAAGGGATCGTATAGTGATGCTCCAAGTAAGTGGGACTGAGTTTAGTTAATTGCTTAATTAATCGATTAGCCTAATTAAGAGAGAGGAAAATGAAGAGGTCAGAAGAAAGAGGAAAAGAAAAGGACGCGCGTCGCAGCGACAACAGCGTCCGCGGAAGGAGGCGCTGCTGAAAAAAACAGATAAGTACGAAGCCAAAGTCGCTCCACCACCACGCACTTCCCCACTCAGTTCGACGTTGCTCGTTTTATATACATTGTGTCGAACATCCTAGACAGTTCCAACATTTGACAGGTGAATGACAGAACACGATGGATAGAAATGCAATAATATAAATATGAAATAGCCTAATTAAACTTTCTAGTTAGACCGCATAAATCAATAAAACCGAGAACGAAATTGGTCGAGTTAGGGAATCGAACCAGGGTCTCCGGAGTGCGATACGAGCACGCTAGCCACTCCGTAATGCCAGCTGAATGGTTTTGGAATGAACAAAGGCGCGTCTAGCTAATAGGGCGTCTTCGTTCACTCCCATCTTCCCCCTTTCCCTTACGGCGAGGTGCAGGTGTCCACCCATATATGCGAGAGGGATACATTTCCTTTCCTCAAAAAATAAATTTACCGTCCAGCAAGGCGTACAGCCGAATTGGCGATGGCGTTCTGTGGACTCCCTGGCATCGTTGCAAGACGCTGTCGCGTTCCACTCTTACAGGCGAAGCTTAACATGTTAACCACACATCAGTAACACACGCACACAGCTAATGGACGCGTCATTCGCTGGCAGCACTTTAATCATCATTCACAACCACATTCGTGGCAGAATGCTGTACTCAGGCTTTCGCCTTGCACCACTTTAGTCGCCAAAGTGACTCCTAATTTTTTTGCTGCAAGCAAAGGTTTCAATATTTTAAATATTAAATGACTAAGCTAAAGGGAAACTGGAAGAAAATAGCAAACATATACTTCTGGCAAAGCAACGTTAACAACTGCCTAATGACAACGATAATAATGCGAACGCATATCTAGGGTATGTCCGCGGGGTCGTGTCACCAAAACATGTCCGCAAAAGGTGTCCGCAAAAGGTGTCCGCAGTAGTTGTGTCGTTCTCAAAAGCGGTAGCATGAAACGAATGCCTGTGATCAGTAGAGGATGGGGGGGGGGGTTGGACGATACTGCGCTAAAAAATTAATTCGATAGAATGATTAGTTAATTATTTCGAGCCAAAAATGTCAAAACGACGTCAAAATAGCTCGTACATCGATAGGGTGAGTCGAGGGGAAAACAGCCGTTGACAGCAAAATAATGTAAAAATAGGCAAAATAGTGAAAATAAAGTTTGAAATGAACTTGCTGAGTGATGATGTACCGAATAAAAAAGTCATTGATATAGAATAATTAGTTAATTAATTGTCAGAAAAAACATTGGACGGATGAATAGGCGGGACGGGGATAGAGTAAGCGGACGAGAAAGAAACAACAGCGCCATATTTGTAAAACCAGAATGGTTGATTGAGATAAAAGGAGATATAATCAAAGTAAATAAATCAATCTTTAATTAAAGCATAAGATGATTACGCTAATTCAGTAGAAAATTAATTCATAAGCAATAATAAAATGATAAAGGTAGGAAAGAGGTGTCGAGTGCCTAGGAGGCGTCAATGGTTTCGTATTATGTCAATGCGGGTCGCTGCTGTGGCATCTAATTTTATTTAAATATGAGCACAACAACAATAACTGATGATGATCACTATAGCATGAACTTCTAGCGAAAGAGCGGCGAATTACTTGTGAGGCATTGAATCAAGGAGATATAGAAATATTTTGCCAATTCTTGTAAAAAATTCAGTACTAGGGCAGTTCCAAAGCTATGTGCATGCTTGCGTTTGTGAGCGGCCACTACCACGAACCCAAAGCTTGAAAAGTATTGCATAACAGTACGCCCCAGTGATACAATGATGAAAGACAGCGTACTAGATTTGCTAAAGTTTCGGCATGTGTATGCCAACCATTCCTCCCCAAGCACATCGGAGTTTTTATGGCATTCCGGCAACGAGAAGAGTTTCGGTATGGCGGCCAAAAGCCTTTCCCTTTCCGCACCCAGAATTTTGAAATGGCAGCGACTGCATCCTCACTGCTCAATTCGTTGATGCAGAACATCGTGCGAGTACATAACACAGTAAGCATACCGACTCACAATGTTGTTCAAACAAAGGCATTTTTTTGTAACTACGTCTGCTGAAGAGACACAACAGAGTGACACTTCCCAATTTAGGTTTCCACTCAGTGAGCGTTAATTCGTATCCAATGTCTATTTTACCAGCAGCCGAGTGCAGAGTGGATTTCTAGGCTGAAAATTTCCCTGCAATCTTCACTGTTTCACTACAGAAAAGCTTGCGAAATATCCTGGACAACTGGTTATTATCTTTCGAGACTCATTGCTGGCGTTTCAGGAAACAAAATTGCTCGGGACACTTTTTTCTACTTCGCATGGGCAAGAAATTCGCGTCAACAGAAAAGCTGACTGTTCTTTCCAATGTAAAAACAGCGCAACGCAGTCATGGCGCGGAATCACACCGTATATAACATCGAACTAATTGCAGTGCTGACAAATATACACATGAAAACAAAAATGAAGCACCGAAAGGCTAAACCAAGACGGGAAGAGACGCACACGTACACTGAGCAAGTTCACTTAGCGAGCTTGTATGGCTAAGTTTCTCTCACACTTGGGGCAACAATTTATTGTCTCCATTCCTTGCAGCCGGTAACGATCACAAAAACAACAAAAGGAATGCTCAAAAACTTTATATATAGATGATCATCGGCACACGCTGCGGCATTCGCATTGTCACCATTTGCGACCAAAGTGTGGTTATGGTGCGATATTTTCAAAATACGGGCTCACCCGACTAACAAATCTTTCTGCGTGGTCAGGCTGCGCAGGTAAATGAAATGGGCCCAACCATGAGGATACACAAATACCAGCTGACTGGCTGGAAAGGCGATGCATAAATAATTTTTCCGGCGCTTGTGTACATCCCGTCGAATATATTCCATGTTGGTAGAGAGGGCGGAGAACTGAAGCCGTGAAATACTCGAGAAAATGTTCTCGGGTAACTTTATTCAGAGGCGAGTGCAGAGAAAACTTCAACCCAGGGATCCGTCGACTGCGGAATTAGCAAGTATTTAAGCCGGAACCAACTGCACTAATCCAGCGCATAGACCTAACAATGTGCCTCTTGCCGCGTGTGTGACAACTGAGGCTTTAGCACAATGTTGCCGCGGGCCGACATCGCCAAAGAGAGTGAAAAAAATTTTACCACGTGCATCCTTCTCAGCACACAAAACGATCTGCTGAACATCACGACTCATCACCACGTGTTGGAAGCGGCGGCAAGACAGCACCCTGATGCTGCAGAAATGCGCGGTCAATCGTTAATGAGGAAGAAATGCACGGTTAGCATAGCTTCAAGGAGTACATAGAAAAACAGTGACACATGTGACAGTGACACAGGAGTGGCTCAAGTACCTGAAAGAACAGGTACTAACTTGGAGGCATGACTGTTGTACTGCACAAATTGATAACGGTCAGAGAGGTAACCATAAATCTCTCGTACCAGGGGTCCCTCACCCAATATACTTCTAAGATTAAAATGGAGCTTAGTATGTGAGATTCGGTCATAAGCCTTCTACAGATCTTGAAAAGGGCATCGATTTGTGAGTGATTGTTGTGGCATTGTGCAAAATAATGCATAATATTAACTAGTTGCGTAGACGTTGACAAGCCACTACGAAATCCATGTTCGTTTCTCGGGAGTAAGTTATTGACGTCAACAAAATTTGTCACATATTTCAAAATAATTTGATCCAGTAATTTGCAGCATGTACATGTAAGTGATACCGGTCGATAATTAGCTGCCGATGAAGTATTCCCATGGTTATGTACCGGAATTTTCCTACTTTCCACTCAGCAGAAAGGCTACAATTGTCTATTGATTTTTGATATATCAGGCAGAGGTATTTACTTATAGTCTCGGCATACCGCTTGAGAAAATGAGAAGTCGAAATCGAACGCTTGAGAAATCGAACGCTGACGCGGAACATGTCTTTTCTGCACTAACTCTCATGAAGAATGATCTGCGAAACAGAATGTCAAACGAACTACTTGTTTTCATATTATGAATCAAGTTCGGGCTGCGGATGATAGATGCTATCAGCTCTACATTTGTAATACCAAAAGAAATGGGGAAGAAAGTAAACAGCACTATGTATGACTGGTCTTTTATGCGCATGTGTTCGCACAATGGCGTTCCAATTGAATTTATCTAGTCAAACGGCACTAAGTGCGCTGTTTTAGCATTCCTGTGTTGTAATAATATTTTCTTCTGTGTTCGGATTTATCGCCTTTTTCACACAATTAAATAAAGGCTAAAGTTTTTATTTTTGCGCTAATAAGTTTTTCTGAGGGCGTCTGCTTTTTTGGCTACAAAATGAATATTTCGCTTTTGTTGGTTAATTTTTTGGCTACATTCAACGGTTTTGTAGCTCTTTTTTATTCTAATCACCTGTCAACCCTGCCACCAAAGCGGCGGAAGACGAGAAGTGAGGGAGAAGAGGTCTGCCTCTCCCGCACGTTTTCCGCTGCCGCACGTAGGGAACTAGTGTGTGTGTGGAGGGGGAGGGGGACCAGGGGGAGGGGGGTGCTGTCGCGATGGTGGGCAAGAAAGCTGTCTCTGGCGGGTGAGGGAAAAACGAACTCCCAAACCCACCTTCTCTCAATACTGACCTCCACGTGGCCGCAGTCTCGCACCATTTCCCCCTTTGGTGCCCTTCTGGTGCCTTTGCAGGTCCACGCCGGCGGACAGGAACCTGGGCTCCGGGTTGGCAGGCTCTTCTTCTGGGGTCGCGCACAAGGCGATGACAATGGCCTCGACCGCCGACCTGATCTACATGCAGGCAGCTCTGTCCTCAGCTCTGCCTCGCGTCATTCCTGGAACCGCCAGAGGGGAAGGTGGAAGATTACGCCTCGCTTTGAGGCTCCGTGTCTCCAGCATCGCCCGCAGCATGGTATTCGAGCAGCGCCGTAGTGCCGCAGTCATAAATCAGGGTAGCCGGCAGGGGTGGGGGTCTCGGTGCGTCCGAGCAGGCGCTCGCCGTCCTCCTTGGATTGGAAAGACGCCGGCTTGTATCTGCATGGGCCTGGTTCGCTAGGACCTCTCGAGCCAGCTTAGTCTGCGGTCGGCAAGTTGTTGAAATCTCGTTGGCGATCTGGCTGAGTTCGGACATTGTGCATTCGTGTGCAAGGGCCTCCTCGCATCAGAGTCGCCCATCAGCACTTCCCATTCTTCCAGCAATTTAATAGCGTTCGGGTATTATAGCAATGTCCACGGAGTAGCCGTGCACACAGGCTCGCATGCGCGGCATTTTCCGGTCCTTCAATGATTTCTCTACAGTGGGTATCCCAGGAATGCGATCAGGGTCTTCCTTGCTTTTTGCTTGCCTCTGTGCCATTCGGAGCTTGTGGCTGACTGCGATTATCCGACCTCGCAAATACAGGAGTGGTTTGATATCTCCATTCCGGCGCTCGCTCAATTGCGCGGAATAACGGCTTTGAAGCGTCCATTTGACGTCTCTTTTTTCTGGTACGTGTTTTAGCAAAGCTCCATCACTGTACCATCCGTAACTGATTGGCCGGAACACCAGCGACACTACAGTCAGCGCAAGCCACTCTACAAGTGGCTTCAAGGCGCCATTTGGCCTGAATTGCCGCAGGGTCTGTCTCTTTAATAAGACATGCTGCCCGTTCCTGGCAAAATGAGTTTTCCTACCGAGCCTTGAGAAGCTTTTGTCTGCTGAACGACCTCGAGGGGGATCTACCGCTCTAACAAGACGCACGTGCTCTCGGTGCTTCGCAGAAGTGGTGTTCCTCGCTAGAGCTCTTTCCGCCTATCGGTTGGTTGCCAGTAATCGTTGCTCGTGACAGCGCATCCGTGCCAACACATTCCCACAATCCTTTCGAGAGGCATTCTTTCGAACTGACTCACTATATGCGAGTGAACTCACCCGTTACCGATGCGAGGCCCCTGCATTTGCAGCTTGGCTTCAAGAACTCCCGATCAGTTGGCGGCGGCAAGTATTTACAGGACGCCGAAATGTGAGCCTGAACTGAGCGTACTCGGCAGCGTTTTCATCCCTCGTCCTCCGCCCTGCACTTTGCGCGATTATAAACCGACTGGCGAAGCGCACTTACTCCATCTGCGGGTGCTTGCGGAGCTGGACCGCGGGGGAATTACTCCGTGAGCTGGACCAACTCGCCGGCTTGCTTTCTCGGAGTGGGAAGGGCGGTTGTCAGCATTTGGCGGTGGCGGCTTGACGAGTAGCCCGGGATCTCCTCAAGAAAAACGTTCGACGTACCGCACCTGCGGTCGCACTGGAGATGCATCGGAGCGACGATGTCCCGAAGCCTCTGCCACTGTGTTTGGCATCGCGTACTGACTACAACCCACCCTTCATCTCAGTACTTCGGGCGGTACCTGCACTTGCGACTTCATTCAGGGACCTCGCAGTACTGCATCCGCGGTTGGTCGTCATGCTATTCTTCATTCCACAATTTGGTGACAGTTGTTGGCTTCCTTCATGTGTTTTGTAACAAGCCCTTCATTTCCCTTTGCTTGCCTGATCAGTAGGTTAACTGGAGATCTGTTTCTGCAGTCTTGATGCCATAAATTCTATAACAAGGTTTTCGCGATATATGACAGACGAAGACGAGGAGGAACACGAAGAGGAAGAGCGGAGCCCTTAATTTCAGTTTCTTCGCGCTTTCGTACTCTTGCCTGTGCAAATCTGTGTTGTGCATCCATCGCGCGACAATCTGGAAGTACTGGCCCACCGCAAGAAGCTCGTCGTGCGACGTCCTGAGCGGTCTGCTCTGTACACGCGCAGACTCTCCCTGTCATCAGCTTCACCCCATGCTGCACTCAAGGCAAGAATGGCCAATGACAGCACAGGGTCAGCGGCAGCAGCAGCAGTGGCCGCTGTTGCCGCGACCACGGACCACGAACATGCAAACAAGAGACCACGAGTAAATCACGCAACTGGCTAGCCTTTGGGGGAAAATACTGAGTACAATACCAGACTGAATTTACGGTGGCGTCTTATACGAAAGATTGTGCTGTCATCTTCACACATAAAAGAGAATGAGGCGACCTTTGGAAAGCCCACCACAACGTCAAGGCAACGGTGGTTGTGATGCTGGCCAAAGCACAGGTGCTTAGACATCTTCTGAAAAAGGACAGAACCTTAATGTTTTAGGTATCGACGCTGGTTAGTTTCCTAGTTCTTTTCCACCACTCTGAGTCAGCGCTCTTTCTGTATAAGTATTTAAACAGGTTAGCTGCCCACCTGCTATCGTCCAGTTTCATCACGCGTTCTTCATATAGTATTTTACTCTTAGATTCCCGTGCTTAGAAGGATTTTCAGCCCATATCCCCTTGTACTCCCTCGTTTGTGGTCTTGCCGTGGGCACGTAGTGGTCATCTTCAAGCACCTTCCTGATTTACGTCTAATCTGGACTGAACTCCTGCCGTTAACCACAGAACCGCATTCCCGGAAGTAAGCCCCAGTACCATTATTCCTTTCAGATACCTCTCAGTACTTCATATTTGTTGTACCTCCATGAGACCCTATGCTGGATTATCCCGGCGTCTCTTCGCCCTTTTGCCCTAAGAGACTGCTCATGTTTTTCCGTGTATATCTTCCCTTCTTTAGCCATATCCGGAGGTATTTGTATTCGACCACTCTGGGTATTTCGTGGCCTTGTATTTAAGTACCTGATCAGTTTTATCGTTGAAAATCATCACACCTGACTTAGTTGCCCTAAAACTGAAAACTAGGGCATCTTCTTCGTCTCCAAAACAATTAACCAAAGTTTGCATATCTTCCTGGCCATCTGCTAACAGTACAATACCATCCACATACATTTAACTCAACAGACGCTGCTCAACTACATATCCGCCTAATCTATACGACAGATTATAACCTAGATTACTTTCTTGTAGCCCTCTTTCCATATTTATCACATAAAACATGAACAGCAGCGGTTTTGGAGGACAACTTTGCCTTAATCATTTGTGTATCCCCACGTTTGTGGTACTTTTCATCCGTTCCCATGTAGTTTCAACTTTATTTTCTCGGTAGATTTCCTTTAGAAATTCATTTACCTTTTAACTGATACCCACATCTTTCAATATGTTCCACAGGAGTTTTCTGTTCACGCTGTCGTATGCACCGCTAATGTCCCGAAATATAGAGGTCTGTTTTCCGCTTTAGCTAATTCTATGCATTCGGTAAGCACGAACAGGCTATCATCTAAGCGGATACTTCTTCAGATCCCATTCCTAGGTTCTCCGAATACCCTATTACTTTCTACCCATGACTGCATTTTTAATTTCACCGCCTGCATTTCCAGCCTGTATATAACAGATTTTATCGTAATCGGTGGCAAGTATTTTATGTTCATCTTATCTCCTTTCGCTTTATAAAACAAATTCATGTTACGCAGTCTCCAGCTGTGCGGAGTTTGCTTATTTGTTATGACTGTCTCCAATGCTTTTATCAACGTTTCCTTGGCTCTTGGACCAAGTTCATTAATCAGCTTAATTGCAATTTCTTCTATCCCTGCGGATGTGGTTTTCGGAATATTTGCTTCCGCCTTTTTCCAGTTAAGAATAGTCAGTTCTAAGCTGTTCTCTATTGTTCTGCCCTGTGTTGCTTCCTCACTTGGGGAGGTAACCTTATTGTCGTTGCTAAATGACGCAGAGATGACTGACGTAATGTATTTCACAGCGTCGTCTCCCTCTAAAAATTTTTCCTCAGCATTTTTAAATCTGTTCCTGCTTTCTTTGATTTGTTTTACCCAACCAGCTTATACGATTCCAGAATTTTTTTGGCCTCCTTAATTGCTTCACGATCTTCAGCCAGCCATTCATCAGAGGACTGCCTTATTTGAGCCTGGACGAGGACCTGAACTTGCTGTTCCTTTTGTCAATAAGATTCCCATATTTGGGCTATTTTCTTTTGACATAACTGCGCCTTCGTTCCTTCTCTATGTTGCCTTGAAGCCGACCGTCGATGTTCGATGGCTCCTTAATTTCCATATTCCACCTGCTTTGTGGCTTCCTCTTTCCTCTCCAGCGGTTTCCTCCTTTCATTTCTTTCATTTTGGTACTGGTGTAATTCTAACTGATTATAATCCCACTTTTCCATGGGGGTTTCTCGATTTCTTCCTCTATGTCGGCGGCTATTAGCGCTATTTTCCCGTCCTTTAATTTTGCGTTGTCTTTTTTACTTCGCTGCGTTTCTCTTTTGATCAGGGCTTCCAGGTGTAGACTAATACGTTTATCATCACTTCGTAGGCGATACTTACCCTCTTCGTCTATTTACATTATTGCGATCTTGCTATAGATGCCCTGCGACATTAGACAGTAGTTAATGGTTGTCTGCCTGTTACGGCATTCCCAAGTGATTTGTCCCTGACCTTTAGTTTCTCTATTGGCAATAACTAGGTTGTGCCGCGCACAGAAGACTAGCATCAATTTCCCGTCAAAATCTGTGTATCCCTCCATATCCTCGATGTGGCCATTCATGTCCCCAAGCTAATTAATATCGACACCGTCTCCACACTGCTTTATATCGTCATTGAGGCACTTAATTATATCCTAGTTTTCCTGCCTGCAGTTGCCACCCGTCCCAAAAAAAAACTATCCTTATTCATGACATTTTACCAGCAAAGGTGGATCTTCTAGATCCCTCAGATGTGTCTCGCATAGAGCGTACACACCTACTTCTTCGTCTTTTAACTACTCTTCTATTTCTAGCCATTTGGCTCTTTTTCTACCCCCTTGCATGTAGATGTACCTGATCCTGGAGTTAAATTTCTTTTTGTAGTTTTCTTTCTGGTCCTCCTAGCAACCATTTTGTTGGGCACAGCCGCCATTGTAACATTTGCTACCCCTACAGCATGAGCTACCATGAACACCCCCAAAAAAACTACCGCTCGGCCTGCTAGGCGCCAGCCTTTCCCTGCTCCTACCCTTCCACAGAAATGGATGTTATCTTGTCTGAAGCCTCTGCACGAGCCTGCTCTGTACACTTCCCTGCTTACGTCTGCCACCTCTAAGCCTTTCTCGAAGCTTAACTGCTTTATCTCTCGATTATGATTCACAACGTCGTTGGCAACGTCTCCATTCCTTCCTCGCACCTCCGGCACTGTGCACGCCACGATCCGCGCTTGCTGTGCTATCGCCCTTATACCATCCACTCTCTCAGCTTATCTTTTCGCTACATGTGGGGCCTCACCATTCACGACATCATTTAGCCCCGGCGCTAACCTTTCAAAGTTAGGCCTTGCAGCATTCTCAGTAAGTACACTTTTTTTGTCTTTCTCAGTACCTCGTCCATTCTCCTCACTGGGAATACCCCGACTGCTGTCCGCCTACCATCCTTTACACGCTCCATTATAGGTCTTTTGCAGCTCCTCATGTTTGAGTCCCCAGTGATTAGCAGTAGGGTAATCTGTCCCTCCCTCCCAACTTCCGGATTTTGCTGGCTCTTATCAGTGGCTGTGACCTCATTCTTTGGGTTTGGCTAATTCCCTTTCTCTCCACCGTCTCTAGACGTCCTAGCTGCCACCTGTGTGCAGCTTTTCCGGTCTGACTTGCTTGCTTATCAGTGTCAATGCCAGTGCAAGCCCCATCCGTGTGGCTGGCGCTGGAATGTCCGCCAATGTGGCTTCCAATGGCGGTGTCAGCCATTTTTGACTCCAACTGGCGAAGCTATTCTTGAACTTTGTGGTTCTCTGCCCTCTCAACCGGGAACACTCCTTCTAGAGCATCCATACGTAGCAGCGGTTTGCTCTTCACCTGTTGAGCCCTGTCCAGGCATGCACCTAATACGCAGCATTTACGCATAAAACCTGCGCCTCCGGCCTCTTCCACCGATTCGATCCGCGTTTCTTTTGAATTCACCGGCGCCTCACACTCCTTACATTTAATCTTCAGAGCCTTAACCAACTTAGCAGCACTCGATTATTGCTAACACCAAACGCTAGGATATCTACAGGCTCTAAACAAAAAACACTTAAAACGCGTGCACAAATAAAATGAAATTCAGCCTGCCGGAAATGCCAATCGATCACTTGAAAAAGGAATAACTAACTTTGTAAAAACGTTAACGCACAATTAAGAACTTAAAAACTATAGCCGCCAGCCAGAATAGACCCGGCTGATTATAGGTCGCTGACCTAAATTTTATTCATCACCCTGCACTGACCTAAATTTTATTCATCACCCTGCACTTCCCCTAAACGCCCAAAAACTAAACACACCCTACTTTCATAATATTAAAGAAAACTGCTCATTTATTGTACGCAGTCGAGTCGCTCTCGCAGTCGTTCCGGTACGGTCTCGATGCGTGATCCTAAGAGCACCTAAACATTCGTCCGCACAGCACTGCTGTCAACTATCAACTCTGTCAACTGGAAAAGTGCGTTGCAATGCCATCTACTGGCGGAATCTGAGATCGAGACAGCGAATGCGTGACCTTTATTATCAGCAGGTATGTGGTTGGCTGGTTTCAATGTTTCGTGCTTTACCTCGCCAAAATGCATTAGTTTTCTGTTGCTCCGGATCCCGCCGCATGGAGTATACCACTTTTGTCCCTGATAGTACGTCGAGAGCACAATCGAAATGCGCAAACTGCGATGGCCCGCAACCCGCAACATACGGAGGGTGTCGAAAAAAGAAAGCCCGGTAAGCTTGCATGCACAGTGGAACAGGTTCAAGCGAAACCGTCCAAACGTCATGAGCCGCCATCAAATCCTGAGTTTGTTGTTGCGTCTATGCAAGACCAAGATCAACAAAACTCAACAAGAAAAATATAGCTGGAAACTCCAACGCAGCTGCTTCTAAGAAAAAGCGTGGCAAGCCTTGGCTCTCCTCGACTATTTAATTTAAGGCCACTGTTCAATTTTTCAAGGGAATCCAGACCACTGCGGCATCCTTGCCAACGAGACAGCCGACGAAGCGGTCCGCAAAGGTCTGCAGCATTGTAACTTTAGGCTTGTCATCTTCACGAAATCAGATGCGTCGCAACTCGCCAAACGATATAAAAAATATGAAAAGAACGGCCTCTGGAACTTGCGTAGTCATCATTACCGCTTTCTTCACTCCATCGACCCACGGCTAAGATTGAGCCGACCCCTCGGATACCGCGTCATCTAGAAACATTTATTATCGGAGGCTGTCACTCGCGCTCTACGATACCGTTCAAAGTGAGACAATTGCGGCTCAATTCAGACTGTACTTCATATTTTATTCGAATGTCTAGCGTACGCAAATGAACGTGGTCACTATGAACCAAGCATGCAGACCGTCACAAAAGTGACACTCATAATAGACTCTATATAACGTCCTTTAGGCTGCTACAGACAGCAGCGATATGCAGTGATAATCTAATTTCCCTGTTTAGACGCTGTTGGTGTTTTGGACAAACTCTAAATTGCCGAACACTTGTTCACCCCGCTTTACATGCACCGAACGTGACTTCGGTCTCGTCTAAAAAAGCTATCGTGCTGTGAATTATTGCGTGCAACCCTATTCAATCACCGCACTCTTTTCTATCACTCTTATTCTTTTTTTACTTCCTTATCCCTCTACTGCACAGGGTAGCATGCCAGCTGCCTAAAATCTCTTTTTTTTACTAAAGCGCTCTCTCTCTCTCTCTCTCTCTCTCTCTACGGTTTTCGCTCACATTCAGCCCTGCTAAACTCAAAAGCTAAGCTCAAATAGGATCGGTTATGTCGCATCATCTGCGAGTAAACGCGGGAAATGATACATCTGCTCATTTCGCGACAAGTGTTTACTGCATAGCGTGTGAACGAAAATCTCCCGCTCTCGGAATTTCCTTTAAATGTGGATGACACCAAGCGAATGATCACTGCCGTTTAAGTTGTCACGGCATTCGGCTTTCCAAACGCCATAGCCTCAATCTGCCATAGCCTCAGGATGCTTATATGCATTTCGTAATACGTTTTGCAGCACTACTGTATGCGGTAAGTGAAGGTGACACTGTTGAAATGAACGGCCGCACAACGACAACGACACAAGAAGAACAACACATGCGCACTCTACCAACTGTTTATTAAACGGAAAAGATGCACACACTCATAATACTCAGCTCAAGCATGTGACATGGCGCATTATCGCTGCGAACACCGCCACTGACGCGAAATCGGCATGAAAACAAGACAGCATACATGTAATAGCATAGCCCTTGTTATCTCGTAGGTATAAAGTACTAGGAGTGCTAGCTTCTGATAAATGGTTTCAGAGGGCAGCCATTCCTGCGTTTCGCGGCGTGGCCGTCGCGGTTATCTGTTGTAACCAGCAGTGGACACCCTTTAAGCTGCGAAAGTAATAGAGCGGGAGCTTGGAAAGAAGAAAGTAAAAGTGCAACCTCCGCCCCCCCCCCCCCCCCCCCCACGATCCTTAGCATCCGTAACGCCACAGAGTAGCGGTAGAATGAGCGCGCGTGCGTCGGCGGTTGCAGCTACACCGCCGCTCGTTCGCCAGACGTCTCGCTGCAGTCGAGTAAGCGAGACGCATGACTCCGAAGCGTCCCAGTGATTCTTCGCCAACCGGTTCGGAGAAGCGGCAGTGGGTTGACCACAATGTTTCGTAAAGCACACGTTACAATTTTCAAAGTGTCTTCGGTATATTATTGAAGAAAACAAATGCACACTACCTGTCTCCCACAGCTGCGAAACAAATAGAGCGTGGGCTAGGAAAGCAGAGGGTAAAACTTTTAATTTTGTTTTGGAGGAAACGAAATGCTCAGTATCTCTCACACATCTCGGTGGTCACCTGAATCAGAGGGAACACGCATAACTGCCCTCTCGGAGCAGTGGGACGCTCAATCGTGCTTTAAGCTATGTATCCTTAGGGACTGATGTGCGCTATTGAAGCGAAAAGCTTTCCTAGGCTACTCAACACCGCACTTCGCGTGAGCCACACTAGAGATATGACACTTCTGCGCGTGCGCGAAACCGATGACGTCACGCACGGCGCAGGCACTTCCCATGGAAGGAGAAGAAGAAGCATCAGTCGGACGGCGCAGAAACAAGCAGAAGTGCCAGTACGACCAAGGTGTCCACGGCAGACATTGTGAACAATCCGTTCGGGTACGTGTGTGACGTTTGTGAAAGCCTATGGCATTTGCGGGATCTTAAGCCGGTAAGTGATGCCATGCGGCAGACATTGAGCTTACCATCTGTTCAGTTAAGTGAAACCGTGGTTAGGGTGTCTGTGCCTCGTGTAGGGCATTTTTAGTCAAAGAGAAAGACCCTCTGTTCAGCGTTTGACCTGTCGCCGCAGCAGTGCGCAGTGCGCATTTGAAAGAAGTATAAAAGGCGCGCTTGCCCATAGAACAGGCGCAGACACTCGCCATGGAAGGAGAAGAAGAATCAACTGTCGGATGGCGCAGAAACACCGATCCAGAAGTGGTAGATTGGGAGTTGGCTGAGAAGCTGCGAGAGCTTTTCGCTACGGGATATCCAGGCTTAACCTTAGCTAAGCCAAAGTCATTTCTTATGCTTTGGCATTGACAACGTTGCGCAGAAACGCTGCCACCTGCCAGGGTGGCAGGGTGGGTGTGGACTTTAATGTAGATATAAACACTAGCTGGCATTTCTTACCACTTAGGCGGGAAACATCCCCTTCCACTCGCTCGTAACGGTTCGCACAACGGTGACAATCTCGTGAAGTACTTTTGCAGGCATCGTCTTTGAGAACCAGGAATTGGTACAGCAAGTCGAGCATATATCCATTTCTCCATCCAAAAAGCTACCTTCATGACATTGAAGAACTATTAGAGGAGCGTTTCTTGTAGAAGGAATATGTGTGAAAATAACAAGTTGTCTGAAGTTGTAAATACATGTTTTGCACGAATTCTTTGCCTAAATCAATCGAAAAGCTGAAACAACAAATTAGCTGCGCTCATATTTCGCATTAGGGAGTAACGTAATCGTCGCCGCTTGTTTGAAACCAAGTAGCGGAAAAAAAAAAAATTCTCAGCAGAAGCAGTATCATACATGGGAAGCAAAAGCAGTCAGAAACCTAAAAAATACAACAAATGAGAACGAAAAACCACCACAACAAACAACAAAACCCGCACAATTGAGTGCGCAGGATGCTAGACATGAAACGAAGACATCTCGAGTCGTACATGCTGCTTCGTGCATTTCTGCAGCCACCTTGTTCCAATCGTTCGTGATTAAGCTCTGAGCGTTGCGGCAGGCGAAAAGTCCCATTATGCGCTGGTCCCCCGCCAAAAAAAAGACACGGCACCGTCTTCCTCGGCAAATTAGAAAGATAAAAAAAATGCATCAGGCCCGCGGTAGTTTAAGAAACCTTCGACATTTACGATAACAAAATACTCACTATCCAAAATAAACCAGGCAGAGCAGTTGCACCATTTACTCCGGGTTTTTTTCCTTTGGAAATTATGGCGTTAAGGCAAGGACGAACAAAGTCCTGTCCACTTCTTCATTTGCCCTTGTCTTTTCGCGCTGCATTCTTTAAGCATGACGTATGAATAAATGCAGAGTGTACATTTTCTGGCCGGGCAGCTTTGCCGAACACAAGGTGAAAAATAATACGTTGTTGTTAGCAGCAGATGTGGTCGATTGAGATGCTTGATAGGTTTTTTCCGGCGCTGAAGCGGATAGCGTCGTGACCTTAACAATTTTTTCCTGAACGCTGCATCCACAAAATTTCGATGAGAAACGACAACAATGCTAAGGCAGAGCCAGCAGCATATACAGCGAAGTACACGCGGACGGTGCTTGGACCTTCAGTGACGTCACGGCCTGGATGACTTGGAGGATACGGGAGTTTCCGGTGCCGAGCTGCGAGGCGGGCTTCATGTACGGTGCGCCACATTCGGCGGTGCTGGAGACTGTAACGAATTTGACAACATCGATAAGTTTTAAAAAATATGCAATCCACATATAATTTGGAACGGCATAAATGGGACTCGCGACGGGCAAAAAAGGTTTCGCCGATTCGTGTAGAAAGCTAAGTAGCCGAAGAAAAATGGGCTCTAATTTTTATATGCGCACATCTAAGTTTACCTGAACAGCCATTTTAGTGATTTCACATGACGGCTAATTAAAAATGTCAGAGTTGTCTCTTAAATGAGCAATAAACATTATTTTTGGCGCGCTCGTAGAACTGTGCTGCAAGCAGCAAACACCAGAATCGCTACCGCAGTTTCTGCACGATGCAAACTGTCATATGCCGAGCCGCCGTGGTGGCTCAGTCGTTATGACACTCGGAGACTGACCCTAAAGATTAGGGTTCGATCTCTGCAGCGACGGGAGCATTTCCACGGAGGCGAAATTCTAGAGGCCCGTGTACTGTCTGATGTCATTGCACTTTAAAGATATCCAGGTGGCCTAAATTTCCAGAGCACTTCACTATGTCGTCCCTGATAGCCTGTGTCTCTTTGCTGCGTTGACCGCCCATAATCAACCGTCCAAATATTTGACCGAGACGTGAATAATTTTCTCGGTGAGTATTGTGAACGTCTTATGTAGGATACGCGCAAGCATGCTGCGCAGCCTTGATAACATTTTTTGATCACGAGTAATGATAACAGTCATACGTTTGCGGCTCAATGACAGGACAAAGTGCCCTACAGTTTAAGTACAGTGAAATTAGTATTGGGGCATCCGTTTACCACAGCGAGTGGCCTGCTTGTTTCGGCATCCACCTCAACGGTGCGAGCTGCGTAATTCGATCCCTACTGCCTCTGGGTATTCACCCTTCATACAATCGCTACAACGTTTTCTCTGGGCTAGTGCTCGGCATTTTTCCAGTGAAATGGTCGGGCTTCCGACGCTACCTCGCGTAGACGAGACAAAATTTTCTGGCGGTACAGGCTTCATACAAACATCCCCTCTTTCAGGTTCGCTAGTGAAGTAGACGTTTCCCAATCAAAATGTTCTGCGATGGCGCTATGTGGCCATCGATGCCCTTGCGTCATAAAAAAAAAAGCACAAAGTCGTCGTCTGAGCATTGGTTGAAACAAAATCTGTGCAGAGTTTGCAATCCCAGACGCTTAATCACTTTCGTTTAAGAGATCGGAAGAGGGCGAAGTGGGTGAGGGAAAAAACGCGGGTTAATGACAATCTAGTTGAAATAAAGAGGAAGAAAGGGGCTTGGGCAGGGCAAGTAATTGGAACGCAAGATAAGCGCTGGTCCTTAAGGGTAACGGAGTGGATTCAAGAGAAGGCAGACTTAGCAGAGGACGGCAGAAAGTTAGGTGGGCGGATGACATTAAGAAATCTGGGCGGGATACAGTGGCCGCAACTAGCAAAGGACAGGGTTAATTGGAGAGATATGGAGAGGCCTTTGTCCTGCAGTGTGTGTATTCAGGCTGATGATGATGAAGCTCCTTCAAAACCATTAATCTCGTTCCTGGCACATGCCTCCGTAGTAAACCACGCAGAAAAATACACTATGTATAAAGGTTGTGAAAAATTCCCTTCTTAATCCGCGCCCTCATTGAGGATTACCGCTATCGCGCTGCCAGACTGCACGGGAGCGCTCGCGACAATAGGCTACAGAAAAAATACGCAACTGATAATGAGGAAAATCTGTGTTAGGATTCATTTGGTTTCTTGGGGTTTAACGTCCCGAAGCAACTCAGGCTATGAGGGACGCCGTAGTGAAGGGCTCCGGAAATTTGAACCACCTGGGGTTCTTTTAACGTGCACTGACATCGCACAGTACACGGGCATCTATAATTCAGCCTTCATCGACATTCAGCCGCTGCGGCCGGGATCGAACCCGCGTCTTTCGGGTCAGCAGCCGAGCGCCGTAACCACTGCGCTACCGCGGCGGGGTCGATGTTAGGTACCATGCGATAATGATAACACCGCCAGGCACAGTCCATGGAGAGTCCGTGATGAACTCAGCCCTTAGACCTTCTAGCACGCAAAATCTAGAAATGGATATGAATATGCTTCCATACCGTAAAGGGTGAGTCTTCAGCATATAAGACGGCCGATGGACCAATCCGCAGTCGTCTCCGGGAAGCAGATTCCATTTTGAGGCGGCCAGGATTTCCTCCTCGCTGCATATGGACAGCGCAACGTATTCTCCATCCCGGGCCCGTTCATAGCACAAAGACATCGACGTAAGACTCAGGCAATCACCGCCGCAGCGTTTTATGAACTCGACAAGGAAGTTGCCGTCACTCCGCCGAACGTCAGTGAAGTAATGCTCCACCTCTCCCAACCAGTACACCGTTAGGCAAGGCCTAACTGAGCCCGTCGCCAAGTTAAGCTTGAGCTTTTCCATGCTTGTCGTACTGCTCGACAGGGTGGGGACGCTCTCAATGGCAGTGATCGTAGTCTGGACATAGTTTCCGAGGAAAAACATTGCGACAGTCCAGACAGCCAGAACGGCGCTTCGATAGGGCGCAGCGTTTCCAACGGTGTCGGGAGGGCATCGCCCAAGCAGTGAGCACACGAGGTAGAGTAGGAGACGAGACTGTGAGAAGTGGAGGCGGGGGAACAAGAGCAGACTGCGAAGCCACAGGACAAAAACAATGGAGGCCAATAATAAGGACGTGATGACTGCAAACCACAGCGCTGAGATCCACGAATCCATAAACGACATAACAACGGAGACTTCGCGTCGACTGAATATGCACATCTCTGCAGGAGAGTAGTAAGCGTCTACTGAATAGAAGAATGTTTCTATAATCTTGGCCGGCAGGGGAGCGAGTTCAAAGTCTGCTCGCTTTTCGCGCAACTTCAGCATACTGTTACCACCCGTGATAACACGAACTGTGTTATTTTTCGTTCTGTATGCGTCTAATAGGGCCATACTTTCAGGGTGGTCGCTGAATTGCGCATCAGTCATTCCGATAGTCGCCACGTAATAATTTCCGGATGGAAAATCTTTTTCAATGGGTGTTGCTAAGAAGAGCTCCGAAGCTGATTTGCAGTACTTTCTTATGTCGCACCTCTTGAAGCCATTTGCGGGAACACTAAAGCTTTGCGGAGTCACGCTGGTTACTCGACAAAGGGCTTCTTTATCGAACTCATTAAGCGTTTGCTCGTGTGAGTCCCCAAAGACGTACAGGCGCACTGTCGGGAAATATTTCGCTTTTTCCTGCAGTTCTTTTCTCGTGGCTTCGGTGAGATTCCAGTACCATGAGACAAAAAAGAGCCGGACATCAGAATACTGTTCGTACCAATCGCTTCTTCGGGGGCCATTTGGCGATGCAAACACGCTGTATATTTGTAGCGGGGTCCCGCTGACGTACCTGACAGGAACAGGTAAATGATCTGATAGGTTTTGAAGTTGCTGTTTCATCATTGGCGAATGGATTATGATGCGGTCTGCTTTGGAAAGCACGGAGGCTTGGAGTGCTTCCAGCATCTTAGGTTGTAGGATAGCAATATCCCAGGGCACTTGATGTTGTGTGTGAGCTATCGCTGTGAATAAGGCGGAAAAGATTGTGGCGATGCCAGAGAAAGTGCGCGCCATTGCAAAGTATGCCACGGGTAATTACGCTAAACCTTGATAAGTTTCCCTTATTTTGCCTCACTTTGTTATTTTATATAGCCTCAGAAAGATGCAGGAAGGGGCTACAGCTCCCTCAGACGTCTAAGTGCTGTATTACTGAAAAACCACAGCAGCGCTCAGCCGGTGGAGGTTGCAAGATATACTGAAAGTGAATACGATGCAGGGTGCAGTGCTTTCACGAAATCAGGTGAGATTCCCTTCTGAATTTGTAGTATGCGTGAGGAGCTTACAAACCAACGAAGTTAATGTTTCTTGCTCTGCAGAAGCTCTATATATCGGGAGAAGTGCAGTGAAGAATTAGATTACGTGCTTTATGGCAGTGATTTTGCCTTCAAGAGGCGCACCTGTGGCCTTTCCATAGTGCTGTATATTGGAAGTATGGGGCCAATCAAAGAAATGGGTTGATGCGCCACCAGTGACTGGCGTTCCGCTCGTCTGGCAGCTATCGATGTCACTGCGAGGTAATCGTGGCGGCCTCTGTGGAGAGAGTTGGAGTAAATGCGCAAAAAGGAAGGAGTACTGTTCGAGAACCCATCAAATGCGCTACTGCTGCTTCCTAGTTCAAGACTCGCGTGTTGGTCTCTGTTGAGAACGTAAGCGGAGCAATCAGCTAAAAGCGGATTGCGTGGGCATTGCAGCGCGTCGATACCAAGTCGACCACTCATCACTATTGATTAAGCGCTGTAAGAGAGTTTTCGTGCCAAAATGTCAAAACTTTCGCCTTTGTACAGAGAAGCGCTGTGACTACGCAATCACCGATTGCTTGCTTTTTCCTGCTTTTCAATTCATGCGCTCATTGAAAGTTCACAGACATGGTCCATTCACAGGGTGATAGAGAAGCGGCTTCCTAGTTTAAGACTCGCGTGATGTGCTCTGTAGAGAACGTAAGTGGACCAATCAGCTAAAAACGGTTTAAAAGGGAATGGCAGCGCGTCAATATCGAGCGAACCACTCATCACTATTACTTTCAAGGATGTAAGAGAGCTTTCGTGTCAAAATCTCAAAACATTCGCCTCTGTACATAGAAGCGCTGTCACAACGCAGTTACCGGTTGCTTACTTTTTTTTTGCTCTTCAATTCATACGCTCATTGAAAGTTTGCTGGCACGGTCCATTAGCAGGACGATAGAGAAGCGGATTCCTAGTTTAAGACTCTCTTGATGTGGCCTGTCGAGAACGTAAGAAGACCAATCAGTTAAAACGGTTTAAGAGGGAATTGGAGCGCGTCAATATCGAGCGGGATCACTATTGCTTTCAACGCTGTAGGAAAGTTTTGGGGACAAAATCTCAAAAATTTCGCCAGTGTACAAGGAAGCGCTGTCTCAACGCAGTCAGAAATTGCTTAATATTGTCTACTTTTCAATTTATACGCTCATTGAAAGTTAACTCACAAGGCGATAGAAAAGGGGCACGAACGGGGGCAAACTTCAGTGCGTGCAGTAGTCGGTAAGCACTGAAAGCAGTCAATAAAAACTAGTAAATAGTTTTCTTTCGAACTTACTGATCCAGTGAACCAGCGCGAAAGCAGTCCGAACGCATGCGGCGGACTGTTGGACACAGAGTGATATGCAGCACATAGCTGAAGGATGTCTACAGAACGGTCCTGCGCAGCGCATTGCCGGTGCTAGGGCACCACTGCGCAGAATATATTGTAGGCGTGTGCTGGCACACGTGATTGCTGTTTGATTGCTTGAAAGCCAAAAATTTTTACAGTGTACGGGTGCGTCTTTGAAGCTCAAGTCGGAGGCACTTGATCGAAGACGCGTCACGGTAGGCACACACCAAGGAGTCACTCGGGAACCAGCACAGCACTTCGTTCACCTCTTCGTCGCACCGCGTGAACGGCTACCGGTCGTTCCCATTACAGTTACCTCCCCGGCAAAAAGTAGACATCCTGACGACTTATGAAGGCAAAAGAGTGGTCGGGTCATAGTGGGGCTTAAGACTCTCGACGTGTACAGTTTCAAGCCTCCGGCGACGATGATGCGAAGGTGGATCAAGGGGCTCAACTATGTAATTCACGGGAGAAGTTTGTCGTAGAAGACGGTAAGGGCCGTGATAGCGGGAAAGCAGTTTCGTGGCGAGGCCGGGAGTGGAGGAAGGCACCAGAGCCAAACGAGTCCGTCGGAGGGATATGACACGAGAGGGTCCGAGGGTCCCGACGGTGCTTCTTGTCCCGCTGGAGCTGTGTGGTGAAAGAGCGCGCAAGTTGTCGACATTCTTCGGCATACACGTGAGCTACGGAAAGGGATGTAATCTCGGAAGGTTTGGTTTATGGTTTATGGGGTTTAACGTCCTAAAATGACTAAGGCTATGAGAGACGCCGTAGTGGAGGGCTCCGGAAATTTCGACCACCTGGGGTTCTTTAACGTGCACTGACATCGCACAGTACACGGGCCTCTAGAATTTCGCCTCCAAAGAAATTCTAGCCGCCGCGGCCGGGATCGAACCCGCGTCTTTTGGGTCATCAGCCGAGCACCATAACCGCTGAGCCACCGCGGCGGCCTTCGGAAGGCTCAAGACGATAGGGAAGGATGGTGTCCATGGTGGATGTAGGCTCTCGATCATATAAGAGGAAGAAAGGGGAGAATCCCGTCGTTGTCTGCGTAGCCATAGTATACGCGTAGGGTATGAAAGGAAGAACTTTGTCCCAGTTGGAGTGCACGGTATCAACGTACATGGCGAGCATGCCACTGAGTGTGCGGTTGAACCGCTCAGTCATGCCATTGGTTCGGGGGTGATATTCGCTGGTACAGCGATGAACGATTTGGCATTCCTTTAGCAGCGCCGCGACGACTTCTGATAGAAGAACGCGGTCATTGAGCAGTTGTTTCGGAGCGCCGTGACAAAGAACACGACGGTGTAGGATGAAAGAAGCAACATCCTGTGCGGTAGCAGATTGGAGAGGCGACGTTTCTACGTAGCGGGTTAGGTGGTCAGCGGCCACTATGACCCAGTGGTTGTTAGCCGAACTGGTCAGAAGCGGACCGTAAAGATCAATGCCGACGCGGTCAAAGGGGCGGGCGGGGCAGGGTAACGGCTGCAATGGAGCGGGGTCGTGGCGGGCAGGGTTCTCGCGGCGTTGTCAGGCTGTACATGACCGCATGTACTGACGTACGAAGCGGTACATACCACGCCAATAATATCGCAGACGCAGGCGAGCATACGTTTTCAATAGACCGGCATGGCCGCACTGTGGATCTGCGTGAAAAGAGGCGCAGATCGCAGCACGGAGGTGGCGAGGAATCACCAACAGCCACTTCCGCCCGTGGGAGAGGTAGTTACGCCGGTATAAGAGGGCATCGCGAACGGCGAGGGCTTGGCGACGAATGGTCCGGGACGAAGAAAGTGGCGGAGGATTAGACAGGCAGGTGAGGAGGGAGTTGATCCAAGGATCATGCTGTTGTTCGGAGAGCATATCAGGGACACCGAATGACGAGAAATCGTAAGCACAGACGAAGGCAGAGGCGGAATCGCAATGGTGTGGTGAACGGGAATGTGCGTTGGCGTCGGAGTGCTTGCGTTCAGAGCGATAAATGACGTGAATACCAAATTCCTGGAGACGTAAATCCCAGCGGGCAAGTTGGCCAGAGGGATCTTTGAGGGAGGACAGCCAGCACAGAGCACGATGGTCGGTGACGACATAGAACGGCCGGCCGTAGACGCAAGGGCGGAACTTGGCAATCGCCGAAATGATGGCGAGACATTCATTTTCTGTGACAGAATAGTTAGATTCCGCCATCGTGTGGGCGCGGCTGGCGTAAGCGACAACATAATCGGGATTCCAGACTTCCGTTGGGCAAGAACTGCGGCCAACGCCACACCGCTCACGTCAGTGTGAGTTTCGGTCGGACATTCGGGATTAAAATGGCGGAGTATTGCGGGGGAGAACAGGAGGCGACGTAAAGTGTTCAATGCTGCATCGCAGGCGGGTGACCAAGATGAGAGACTCGGGCTGCCGTCAAGAAGCTGTGTTAAGGGGGCGATGATTCAGGCGGAATTCCTGATGGAGTGGCATAAGTAGGAACACAAGCCTATAAAACTCCGAAGTTCTTTTAAGGTGGTCGGTTTGGGAAAGTCAGCGACGGCGCCAAGTTTAGCAGGGTTAGGGAGAACGCCATCTTTGGAGATGACATGGCCTAATATCCTCAGCCTCGTGGCACCAGTCACATTTCTTCAGGTTTAGTTGTAGCCCGGCTGCACTAAGGCACGTGAGAACACGCCTGAGGCGCATTAACTGAGAAGAAAAATCTTTGGAAAAAACGACAATTTCATCCAGATAGTACAGACACGTTTCACATTTGAGCTCGCTGAGGATATTATCCATCACTCTCTCGAGTGTGGCTGGAGCTTTGCATAGGCCGAATGGCATGACATTTAATTCATAGAGGCCGTCTGGGGTGACGAAGGCGGTTTTCGGCCGGTAAGAGGCAGCCATCGGCACTTGAGAGTAGCCAGAGCGTAATTCTAAGGACGAAAAATACTCCGCTCCCTGCAAGCAATCCAGTGCATCGTCGCTTCGGGGTAGAGGATAAACATCTTTGCAATCTGGTTGAGACGATGGTAGTGCACGCAGAACCGAATGAAGTCATCTTTTTTCGTCACCAGGACAACATGAGAGTCCCAAGGGCTGTAAGAGGGCTGTATGATGCGGCGCTGTAGCATATTGTCGACATTGTCACGGATGACGCGGCGCTCTGTGGGCGAGACGCGGTACGGCCGCTGGCGCAAGGGAGCGTGCGTACCTGTGTAAATTTCGTGAGAGACAGCAAACGGAGGTCCCAAAGAAAGTTGGGAAAGGTCAAAAGACGTGCTGAAGCGTTGGAGAAGTGTGAGTAGCTGGTCACGTTGCGCTGGCGGAAGGTCGGCAGCGATGGCGCGATGAAAGACGTCGACGGGAAGCGGATTGGGCGTGGTCGCACAAATGTCCAGGTGAACAACCTCGGGACCGGCACGGTGATCGGAGAACTCGTAGGCAAGAGCAGGGTCCAGTTCTTCGATACGACCGAGGCATTCGCCGCGTAGGAGAGAGGACGGGCAAGCAAAATGGTTGGAGACATAAATGGCACAGTGACTATCGGAAATCGTGAGAACGGCGAAAGGAATCAGAAGGCGGTGAAGGCGGGTGGCAGCTGTGGTGGGTGGGAAGAGAACAGGGCTGCTGAAGGCGGAGTCAGGTAGGAGCGGGACGAGGGCAGAAGAGAAGGGAGGTATGGCGGTGTCGGCAGGTACGAGAAGTTTAGCGGAGGGCACAGGCAGGTCGCACAAGGAAACTTTACACACGTAAGATAGCACGAGTTCAGCACGAGCACAATCAATAACTGCGCTGTGGGTTGAGAGGAAGTCACATCCTAGGATGACATCGTGAGAGCACGCACTCAGCACAACAAACTCGATGAGATATGCTACGTCGCTGATAGAAACTCGTAACGTGAAGGCTGCGATGGGGTGGATGCGCTGCAAGCAGGCCGTACGGAGCCAGACGAAGTAAAGGCCCGTTCACACTTGCCCAAAAATTCGCCGAGCTAAGCGGATTCGGCCGCTTTTGACGCCGAGCGACGCGGAAAGCGGCACGGCGAAGGCGATCGGGCTGGACCCATTTACGCCGCGCGGCGACAAACATGGCGGCGCCTTTCGAAGCCGGACCCCCTGCTTCGGATTGAATTCTCCTTGTTGCTGCCTTTTTCAGTGCGTTCACTGGCCAGAAATGCGGCACAAGTCTTTCACTTCCTCTCACCTCACCTCCAAGAAAACGTATAAGTGATAAATTTGCTTTCTCTTTTATTCAGTGACGAGTCCGCCGCTTCTAGGCTTAACAGCAGAGTCGGCACGTTGACAGTAATGGTTCCCGCCCTGACAGCCAAATGGCGCCACTACAGCTGAGTTTATTTTTGCATTTGTGCTAGCCTACGCTGAACTAAAAGTGAGAATGTGCCTGCGTTTAACGTACGTAAGCATGCATGCGCTTATGGTACGTAGACAGCGCAAATTTATGCCCTTTTCTCACTATATCTGTTAATGCCGCTAGCAGCGACGCGGTTTGGAAAAGCGAGAAACAGCAGTGGCGCGGCGGTTCCGCCTCGCCCACGCGTGAACAAGTGAGAACAGGTCCCTGTTTTTGCGGCGAGCGAATCCGCTTCGCTCGCCGAATTTTTGGGCAAGTGTGAACGGGCCTTAAGACACGGGCGTCGTCACCTTGCGAATTTTGCGGCGATGAGAGTCACTAATTACAGACACGGCACCGCCCGTGTCAACGAGCGCGTGAACTGGGACACCTCCGACAAACACCTGAATCGCGTTAGCGGGAGGAAACGGAGGACTTGGCGGGTTCGCGAAAGACGCAGTTCTTGCCTCCGGAACTGCGTCATTTAGTTTTCCTCTCAGAGGGGTTCCGATCGCGGAAGCATTGGGGAAATTGAACGCCGGCGAAGGGAAGGCGAGTGGCGAGTCGAATACTGGGGGCGAGGCATAGACGAGCCAGAAGAGCCATTGGGCAATGGCGGCTCGTGCGACGTGCCCTGGAAGCCCACAAGCGCAGCAGATGGGCTGATTATCGGCGGTGCGTCAAGGGTTTGTAGGGTGTCGCCGTGTGCGAGGAAGCGAGGCTGGCGGAAGTGGCATAGACGGGGGTGCAGCATGATAGGCAGGGTTGCTGCGGTACGTGGAAGAGGCAAGTAAGCGTGGTGTCCGGGTGAAGGCTTCAGCATAGGTGAGTGGTGCTGCGAAAGAACGAAGCGGGGGGCTGGTTGGCAGGACTGCAGCGACCTGCTCCTGAACAACACGGTGGATAGTCGGCGCAAGGGAGGGCGCTAGGTCGGCAGTAGGGCACACAGGGTTTGGAACGTGATGGAGAAGAGACAGCTGACGGGCGACTTCTTCGCGTATAAAATCTTTGACGTACTCCACGAATAGGGATTGGTCCGAAGACGAGGAACCAAGGGCCAAGCCAGCAAGATTCTCGGTAGGCGCAGCAGACTGCCACGTAGAAGCACGTTGCTTGCGCAACTCGTCAAAGCTTTGGCACAGCTCGATGACGGCACTGACTGAGGTGGGGTTCTTCGCTAGGAGTATTTGAAAAGCGTCATCGGATATCCCTTTGAGAATGTTGTTAACTTTGTCAGTCTCGGACATCGAAGGGTTGACGCGCTTACAGAAATCGACGACGTCTTCAATATAGCTGGTGAATGTTTCGGCCGGTAGCTAGGCTCGAGCACGGAGACGTTGCTCGGCGCGGAGTTTCCACACGGCGGGGTGGCCGAAAACTTTGGCGAAGCTTGTCTTGAATGATGACCAGGTGGGAAGCTCGGCTTCATGGTTACTAAACCATAAGTTGGCAACGTATGTGAGATAGAAGAGGACGTTGCTCAACTTGACAGAATCGTCGCACCGATTGTAAGTGCTGACGCGCTCGTATGAGGGCAGCCAGTCGTCGACGTCCTGGTCGTCTATACCGCTAAATGGGGAAGGGTTCCACTGGCGTTGCACTCCGGAACAGAGGACGGTGGGAGGGATGGCCGGCAATGACTAAGTCGGAGCGTTTGGCATTGTTTGCAGTGCGAGTAACGTTCCGCTCCTAAGTTCCAGGTTGAGCACCCGGACGGGGATCGAAGCACCTCCACCAAGTGTACGGGTGCGTCTTCGAAGCTCAGGTGGGAGGCCGTTGATGGGAGACGCGTCACGGGAGGCACACACCCAGGAGTCACTCACGAAGCAGCACAGCACTTCGTTCACCTCTTCGTCGCAACGCGTGAACGGCTGCCTGTCGTTCCCATTACAACGTCTTTGTTATCTTATCTTACTTAAGCACTTGTCTTGCAGGTCAGAGCCACCCGAGGCATGTTTACTTCGACGCGCACAAAACTGTTCTTTGAGTGCGACTTGGGTTGCATTTAGCTATTTTTGTGACATTGGTTTATGGGAGTTCAACGTGCCAAAGCGACTCGCGATATAGTGAAGGGCCTTAGTGAAGGGCTCGGGAAATTTCCACCACCGGGGGCTCTTGACCGTGCACTGGCATTGCAGAGTGCTCGGTCCTCTAGAATTTCGCCTCCATTGAAATTCCACCGCCGCGGCCGGGATCGAGCCCGCGTCTTTCGGGTCAGCAGCCGAGCGCCATAAACACTGAGCCACTGCGGCTTCTTCTTCGCTGCTGTAGCTTCAGGACGACGGGATGCTGCGCCCTGACGCAAACATAGCATGGCCTTCGCTCCGCCTGCACGTAGAGTGGGATCCTGTCACTACAATTTGTTGACAGCTGCTTCGGGTGCACGAAGAGCTGGGCCATGGCGATATAGGCACTCGCCTTCGGTACTTCTTGCCCCACTCAAAGTTTGTGCGCCAGCGTGGTGGGTTATCCATCCTACCTGAATGAATTGTTTACAGTTACGTGTCGCCCTATTGTTCTGATTTATAATGAGCGGCATCACCACATTTGGCAATTGAGCAACACCGAGTCGACATTCAAAGCGGGAGTGCTTACTAGTTGACGTCACGAGGTGGAAATGGGAGGGGGGGAGGCGCATTGTCGACGGCATAAGCGGAAGAAGAGAAAGCTCTTACATTTATGTCGGCATTCAGGCGAGAATTCGGCCATGCTATTGAATTTTCTATTCTCCATCAGTAGAGCGAGTGCAAAAGAAAAGACTTTTTGTGGACACTCTTGTCGTTGTTAAGACGTGTGCCTTGAGAAGGGGCCTATTTCTTTCTTCTAACTGCAGCTTGCGGTCAATTCATAAGCCAGTGTTCACTTACGACTCAAATGACACATGTGCACAACTGCAGCACCGAAATTTTCTTCCGCTCAGGTGACCCTCACCGCTGCTTAGCGTCTGCAGCTTTCTTGAATTTTAACCAGTGCACGCATTGCTAATGTTGTTATTCACAAAAATGGTTTAACATAATCCTCAGGCTGCACTACAGAACACGTTTCAGGGCGGCTTCACCCATATCTTTTCACCCATAGGCACAAATTTCTGTCGGGTCTCCTCTTCGGAGAATGCGATGATATGATGAAGAAGCCCAGCATCCTGCAGCATCATTCACGTGCCATCTCTCCTTCAGGATACCCGCTCTTCCTTAAAGGGATTGAGCACTGATATTTAGAGGGCAACTGACAAGAGGTATGGACGTTTTAGAAAAGAAGCCCACGGCATAGATGAGGTATCGAAGATAACCTCTGCAAAGTACTAGATCCATTCGGGTCCCGAAAAGCTGTAAAAATTCAAATCAATTGCCCTTCCATTTTTTCCTTCGATAAACAAACGTCCTCAGCCTGTACTCTGGTTGCCGAGACTTCGGGTTGACGTCATACTGAAAACTTTCGATAAAGGCACTCCATCGGTGCGTCGTTCTGACTGACGGGGGAAGGGTGGGAGTTGCGCTCACGCTTTCCGCAGCGGCTTCCGTTTTCGCACACGAATAAAAACCGGCTGAGTGGAAAAAAAAAACTGAGGATGGAGCGTCCGGCGACAGGCAAGAAGCCTAGTAATAAAAAGTAAAATAGAGTAAAACAGAGAGAGTCAGTTCCCACGCTCCTCCCCTCCGCTGTGATGTCATCACGTGATAGCGTGCTGTGATATCTAGCCCCGCTGCGTGCGCTCTCCCTCCTCAGTTTTTTTCCTCCATGCAAGTCCCCCAAAACAGGGTTTTGGGGGGCTTGCAAGGTTTTGCCACGTCGTGTGTCGTAGAGCCGTTCCCTCGCTCGCATACTCAACCGCTCCGAACACACGATGGTTATCGCTCGTCCATCTTGTCCACACTGCCACTGTCCTGGTTTCTCTTGGCTCCGTTGAACGACAGAAGCGTAGGAGCAGAGAAAAGACACCACGGAGAAGTGCAAGCGGGCGGTGGCCGGGTCCGCGCTTCGCCGTGTGTTTCGAACAAAATCGTCTCCGGCCCCACTGGTCGTACAACGGTGGGGAGGCCTCAAAAAAGAAAAAAAAACTGTCATGAAAAGCAGGCTCGCTAACTGGGGTTGTCACTGACAAAAACAAACAAACGTGTGAAACTATGAGCTAGCTCATAAGTTTATGTGCTCGAGCCTTTTCTCGATCGTTCATTGTGCGCAACAAAAGAGACGACGCTGTTTCGGCGCTGACACAAGCAGCCTCAGATCCGGAAGGCGTGGAGCGCAAAAAAAAAAGTGTGTGAGCACAACGGAGCAAGGCTGCAAAGGCACGCGCGCTAAGCAAGGCGCAGTCACGATGGAGACGCGAGGGACGAATCCAGGCTGGTGAAAGCTACCGGTGAAGCAGTTTTGTTGCGCACCCAACCTGGAAGGGCAGGGAAGGCAGTGGAGAAGGTGAAAAAAAGCTACAAACAAAGAAACAACTGGAGAGAGGAAGGAGAGAGAAAAAATAACCGCTTCGAACCACCGCGAGGGGACCGCTCCTCTCCCCTCCTCCCCTCGTCAAATACAGCGGGTAGCAAAAATCAAGAAAAGAAGTCTTTTCAAGGCAGGCCCATGACGTAGCCATGTGACGCACTCCGCCACACACCACGCCTCCCAGTAGCATCGGAGGAGGAAAGGCGATTTCCCCTTGCGGAGCCTACTCGACAAGTGCGAGAGAGAAAAATCTCGAGGAGGGAACAGAAGGAGAGGAGCATGGTGAATTATCTTCATTGCGATGGCTGTAGCTACGCCAATAATGAGTATTTTCGAAAAATATTTGCGGCCGCGCCTTCCGGGGACGATGCCTCGCTACCAGTGAGGCAGAAAATATTTTCGAACAGAGGGTGGTTGCGTGCCCCTTTAAGCATCCAATTTTTTCGGGCCCAACGAAAAGCTTGCTGCCTAAAGTCCTAGATTCCGCAACGGTTTTCTTCGAAACGCTATGGAAGCTTTTTCGCGAGAATTTTTCAGCAGGTGCAGGCACCCGTTTTTGTGTGTGCCGATGCTGGGAACTATGATGTGTGTGCGCGATGGCGATTGCACGTCAGCAAAAGTGGTGTATCGAAAAGTACTACACATCTCATTGGCCAGAGAGTAATCACACTTTTTTTGTACAGTATCATTCACCTTAGTTTCCACATACAAAGCTTTTATGGCAAAGTGATGCACTCAACATTGACTAAAATTTTCGTGGACCATGGTTGCCGCTCCATCTAAAGCAAAACAGAGAGCCAAGTAGTCACTAATTTTAAAAGCACATCGTCGACATTCTCATCGTAGCGCTACTTTTCATTGAAGGGCGCACGGGCCAAAGTTTAAGCTACAAAAATAAGTCGAACACGCGCGAAAAAAAAAATGGTTCACTAAAGAAACACCCAGGCAACGCAAATTGTTGCTGATATGTTATCTGAATCAACGTTTTTAGATACCTTTAAGTTTGAAGGCTGCGGTGCTCGGATTCTCGCCTTTCCGTTTACTGCCGCGCGGTGGCGCTCGCCACGCTATTTATCCGACCAGCGTGGCCCTTCGCGTCTACGCCATCGTCGCCGCCGCCTGATTTGGAGCAGCCAGCAGATATCAGCATGGAAGATATCAGCTCTCCCGTGCCAGTTGTTGGCAGTGACGCTAATCTTACAGCATACAAAAGCTTCAAGCAAGGGTGCTTAAAGCATCCCACCAAAAAGATGCTAGAGTTTACCGACATTATACACAAAGGAAGCCCGATTTCTTTGAAAGTAGGTCCCGTTTTTGGGACGTTTTTTGGGGAGGTGCTAGACGAGCAGGAATTGCAAAACCTTGCTCGTTTTGGACGTGCAGAGCATATGGCCACTTTTACATGCCAAGTGCTGCATTTTGTCATAGTGACATGCATGCACTTCTATGCGAGAGACGTGAACCGTCGGCTGGAGAACAGAGAAAAGGTTGTCATTGCAAATAAAAAAGCTCGCCTTCTGTAGCCATTCCCTCCGTGCTTCCGACTTAGTGTGTCTGCATTTAATGCTTGTCTGTGTTCAATGAAATTAACATTATAAAAATGAAAGTGCAGGACGCTGCTCCCGTCTGTGCTATCACTGGAAATAAAAAGCTCTTCTATAGTTATTCCCTCCCTGCATCAAGCTAAGTGTGTCTACATTTATACTTGTGTTCACTGAAATTGGCATTCTAAAGAACGTGCAAAATGCTGCTCGCATGTGCGGTGCTTCTTCGATAATATAGCGCGGAATTTCGTGACTGTTCTAGAAGCGGAACATCGCTAGTTTTATCCTTTAATTAATGTTTCGTGCATTCTCCCGAAGAAATATTGATAGTTCTACTCCAACATACGCATATCATCAGCGCTAAACGTCGCAAACGTGATGCGATAAAGCGCAATGCAAACGATTGGTTTTTTGCGAACTGGCATCAGCCTGCTCTTTATCTCACCCTTACTAGCCAGGCGAAACAGTTCTTTAACCATGAGACTGAAGTTTCAACGTGACAGCTCCAAAAGTATAGCAAATCTGAGTTCGACGTGTTCGCTCCCAATGTTATCGCGGATGAGAACAGGCTGCCACAGCAACTGCCAAGCGCGAGCGCTCCGGCGGCTCCGGGCCGACAGCGACAGCAGCGCCGCGTGGTGAGTGGAAGCGGACGGGGGCTGCTTTCTCGGGCGCGGCCCGAGGGAGCTTGCAAACTGAAAGGGATCTAAAAACGTTGATCTGAATGGCCATAAACCTGTGCGAAACGTTGCCTGATTGTTGCTTACATTACTATTCTTGATCACGACTTCACGTTATACAGTACCTGTTCTCCACCGTTCAGATAGTGTTTATGTGATGTTATTTAAACTTTATACAAAAAAAAAACAAATAAAAACGTTGCCTATACGCTATCTAAATGTATTCTATCAGAATTCATGTACTATCTTACTCCAGGAGCAGCTGATTAAACCCTCCATAACCAGCACCTATTTTCATATATTTTAGGTGTGGTCACAGCTGACGGAGAACCATGCGCATGCGTGTGTGCCGTCTTTCTTGAATAGCGTATGTGCGCGTGTTCATATGAATGTGCTCATATGAATATGGTCATATTCATATGAATATGAATATGTGATAGTGTTCATATGAATATGAATGTGCTCGCTGAAATAAAGTACAAAAATACGAACTTACTGATATTAAGAACAAAATTCGAAACTGCGCTTACGAAGTAATCAGGCAACTAAAACTACATTTGTTACATGACAATGCTCCTGTGCATAGAATATGCGAAAATTTTATTGAGCAGATACTGGAAAAAATTGGAATAAGGACCAAAACACCCATTGAATTTCTGCTTTCAATCCAAATCAGAGCTAAGACAACGTAATCATTGCAATCAGAGCTAAGGCAACGTCAGTTACCGTGACTCCCCTATAGATTTGCTCTCTGCTATCCCACATGACATGCCTCATGTTATGGAGCTAAGAGACTGATACAAGTGCAGAGTTTTTGAGCAGCATGACACACGAGCCGAATAAATGATATGTTCCTTGCACGCGCATAATAGACTTGCCGTTTTTTGCAGCGCGCTGGTGTGTGGTGAAAATGGTCACCAATATCAGGCCCTAAGTCCACTTCCTTGCCCATCCAGCAAGCTAGCCTGCCGAAGGGTCAAACAAAACCAACATCACAGGCTTAGGGCTGTAGACCTATACACTATTTGTTACAAATATATGAAACCACTTACACCTTTTATGAATTATGAACTTCCATACACTTTCATTCATTCATTCATTCATTCATTCATTCATTCATTCATTCATTCATTCATTCATTCATTCATTCATTCACTCAAATTCTCAGGCATGGAGGAAGCCGAGCTAAAAGTTGCTGCATATAAGCAGCTTGTGGAACCCTCGATTCTCGTACAAGCAACAACAACGGAAGGCATACACACACTTTCTGGAGCACTTTCACTGGGTGACAGATCATAATCGGTACAATACAATAACCGCAAAAACGTGTATAACGCAACGATCAAAAGCCGTGAATACTTAAAAAAGACGGTATCAGTGCAGCGAAAAATTTACAGGAAGTGGTGGAACACTTTAAATAGGGTTAAAATTTCATGACCACTTTCTATGCATCTATTGGAAAACTATGTAGAAGTTAGGGTAAGCGACACTGCAGCATTTGATCGCCATAATTACTTCGGAACTTCGCGATTATGGACACATTTGTATGACGAGCCGTCGTGCTGTTGCGAATTGTTGAAACATTGCTAATTCAGTGAATGTTATGCAATATCTTCGAGAACTTAAATAAAATTGCTCTAATAGTCTGATTACACATTTGCTGAATTTTAAGAACATTATATATTTCAAAAACAGGTTCAGTGTGCTACATCTACCGCCATCATCATCATCAGACTGACTGCCCATTGCACACTCTAAGAACTGCTACTCCTCCATTAAGAGTAAAAGAGCCTCGCTACTCCTGCAGGTCTCAATCTACTCTCTCTACAAACGAGAAAGAGTGAAAGGTCCTGTTCACTCCTCTTGACAAAAGAGTAAAATGGCATTTCCACTCCTGCATACCCCAAGGGAGTTCAGTGCTTGTTTTACTCCTCCGCCCTTACGGCCATACATTCGTAAGGGCGCGCTAGCTTCTCGGGGCCGGCCTGCCAGCCTGGATGCCGGCGTCAGAAAAATGCACTGGTATTGTTTGTTCACGACCAAAGCTCTGGGATAGAGTATCATTAGCCAATGTCGAGTTGTTGGTAGAAGCGATAACAGCCATACAAATTTCCTCCCATAGCCGCTTTGCTGCTGCTCTGGAGTTCGCCTGGCCTCTGCTATAGCTCCGCTCCTGAAGGGGTCGCGGAAACCGAGCATATATTTATTTCCCTATGACGCGGGGTTCAGAGTAAAACGGTGCCGAGGGTAGCACCTAAGTGCTGGCCAGTTTCGAAGCGCATTCAGCTACAGCATCTATGTGAAATCGGCTAGGTTTAGCGACGACAAGGGCAGCCAGCGAGCAGCGCACAGTTCGTCGCCCGGCGCGACCGCGGGCGGCGTCGTTGCCGAAAGCTCGGCTCGCTCAATGATTCGCTCCGTAGCTTGCGAATCGCGCACGCAAGGCTGGAAAATCGAGCAGCGACTGGCCTGCGATTGAGCGAGCCTTTATGCCCACGTTTGCAGCACAGGTGAACAAATTTAGCACACATGTATGCATGGAATATCGGCTGCGTTGCGGCGATTCTTAAGCTCGTCCTCGACGCCATCATCACCGTTCGGGTCGACCCGAGCATATCTTTATTTCACTACGAGACATAGTTCACAATAAAACGTACTTACAATGCAAAGAGTAGCACCTCAGCGCTAGCCAGTTTCGAAGCGCTCTCAGCTCTGGCATCGAAGTGAAACCTCCTAGGCTTAGCTACGAATACGGCAGCCAGGGAGCAGGCCGAAGCTCGTCGCGCGGCGCGCTCGCGAGCAGCGTCATTGCTGAAAGCTCGGCTCGCTCACAGATTGGTTCAGAAACTTGCGAATTGTACTCGCAAGGCTGGTAAATCAAGCAGCTAGCGGCTGGCCTGCGACTGAGCGCACGTTCGCAGTACAGGTGAACAACAATTAGCGCACGAATGCTTGGGATACCGGCTGCGTTGCGGCCACGTTAAGGCGATTCTTAAGCTCGTCCTCGACGCCATCGTCACCGTACGTGACACACAGTCTGCGAACTTGAATTCGAGTACGTGCTAAAGTAAGCTGCTCGTATTTCTCGGAACAATCTGAACTCGAAAAGACAGTTGCTTCTGTCGGCTTCCATGCATGTGGGCTCTTGCTAGTGAAAGTACACTCGAACAGGATGCGGCGAGTGCGGGCCGCTGTTGCATATAAGCTAAAGTGTGAAGCAAGTATCGTCGTAGTTCCGTAACGCAGTTGATATCACAGTAATCCGCTTGTACGGGTCACATTTAAGCTCTGTTTCATGTCTCCGTCGAGCATGCCAGTGTCGCGTTGAGTAATGCATCGCAGCAGCTCTTTGTCCTACCGCTCGCGTCGAACATATCCTTGATATGGACCAGTTTGCGATACGGTGCGTTTCTTTGCGTTTTTTGTCGCATTTAAGGGATTTTCGCTGCCGTCAATCGAAATTGCATTCCGTCAACAGCGTCGTCTGCGCCGTCGTCTGCTAGGACACCCGGGGATGGGATCACAGGATCGCAGCTTCTACAAACGACATGTCAGCAAAAGTATCTAAAAGCGCTTTGGTATTCGCATTTAATAAAGAAATAAAATGAAAAAATATAATTTGTTTTTGTTGCGAACACAATTCAAATATTAGTAATAAAAAAAGCGCATTTGTAGGTTTTTTCAACGAAGCAAAACTGCAGCCGTCGTCACGTTTTGTGTTATTTGGGTTTTCGTAGCATTGTTTGAGTGCTCGTGCGGTGGACGTGTATGAAGAACACAAGTGTGTTTTGGAAACCAACGACGAGAATTACGCCCTGTCAACACTGGTGATTTTGAACGGGTAAAGCCGTGAAGAAAGGTAGCGCTACGACTTCTTGTCATCTGGAGAGGCAACGAAGAAGAATGTGCGGTTTTGCTAAGCCTTGATGAGCCGTCTGAACGGTGAGTCCCGTGTACGTTTCTTTACTTCTGATCTCTATTCGCACGCGTTATTAGTGTGCGCCTATATATGGATGGCAGTGCAGGCAGTCTGCGTGCGGTTGCCTCAGCTATAATGCGTTAAGCCCGATTCACACGACGGTCCGTTCGCCCGCGGCCCGCGCACTACGTATTCAGGCGCGCTGTCGGCCGCGGCCACCAGTTATCACAACAGAGTTATGCGGTCGCTTGCTAGCGCTGCGAAAAACAACAGACAATATTTACTACATTCCAATAGCATAGATTTGTGCTACGTAGGAGAGGATGATGAGCGTGCAGTGCCACGTTAGAGAGCGCTCTTGCTAGGCCAGCTGCGGACAGACAAGGGAACTGACAACGGTCGAGTTGCCTCGCGGCTGGTGACCGTCGGATTGATTTGTGCTACTTAGAAGATGACGATGAGCGGCAGTGCCGCGCGACAGAGCACTCGCGCTAGGCCAGCTGCCAACAGACAGTTCTCAGTGTGTGTACTCGTCGGATTAGTGCTTACGCCTTAATATTTGTCATTCAATTTTTTCGGGGACAATGATCGCGTGTAAAAGGCTGGGGCATATCCCTTGCCTAGTCATTTGTAAATTTTTATCTGTGCTTCCCCATGGAACAGAATTTGACACAGTATTATGTCAAAGTTAGATCGTTCTTGCGTCTGCCCTGAGGTGTAGGTGTCGATGCTTCCTCGCCTTCAGATTTTGAGAACTGTTTGGGATGCAACTGTGCACTTATTTAGGATTTCAAGCTTTTGCTATATCCCTCGTTTGTGCGGCCCGCTTTCAAGTCGTTCGCTATATCGGTGATGGTTTGTTATTGATTTTCACTTTCTCTTATTTATTCTTGGTTGACTGCCACCAGCTGTGCTGCCGGCGATTCTCCGCGCTCGGAACTATTCCCAGGCACGAGACCCTACCCACAGACCTCCCTGCACCACACTCACCAGTTTTCTTCGGTATTTTTTTCCCTTGCTCTTACTTGCATTGCCACTAGGCAGTTTTTATTTCTGTGCAGATTTGTTAAATCCAATACCAATTTTCGTTTCATGCTGTGATGTGAGATATCGTGCTTCTTGCTAATGAATGCATGCCTTTTCCATCCTCTCGTCATTTGTGCAAAGCAGACGGGTCTACTGGTCGCTACGTTCAATTTAAAAATACCTTCGGTGCTGCTCCAAAGCACCCTAGTAGTAATAATTAAATCCTGTGCATGCTATATTCGAATAGTTACGCTCTTTTCATCATGCATAAAAATAGTGGTATTCCAGCCTGCTCATCTTTCTATGCGGTTGTGACAGTCATGTAAATCTACTGAAAAAATGTATATCGGTGCATCACATACAATCTGTTCATTTCTTTTGTCATGGGCCATCTCATTGCTTTTTGTGTTCCTATGTGAATACCTTATTCTAATTTATGAAGCAGTAGACAATTTCTTCTCTTGTCATTCATGACATTGTTACGGCCACTGACAACAGTTGCTTTGACATATTTATTTGCAGTTGCCAGCTGCCAGTATCTACTGGGCCATTCGTGCTTCCAGCTTTTGGCTGTGCTATCTCTCCTCAGCTGTTTGTGGTAGGTATTGTTTTCCAGTGATGCATACCTTACCTGCCTATTTAGAAAAATTTCGTAGACATAGACTCACAGCCGGGTTTAGAAATGCATGCAGAGCTCTACGTGCACTTAGCAGCAGTACCTCCCTGTATAATCACATGAATCTGATCCTGAATTACATGAATGTAATTACATGATCTGTATGAAATAGTCGCTCATGAAGCTTTTGACTGCTGCTGTTAACATAATGGAATTTACACTGCTTCAGGTGGAGTGACTATTTCACACATGTTGCCTCTTATGCATATGTGCCCTCTGAAAGGGCGAACATATTCCTTTATCCCTTTAAAAAACATTGTGTTCTATCATGATGCTTTACCGGTATTTCTGGTGTATAGACCAAAATATCACTCAGTATTGTAACATGAAGCGGGAACTCAGTTTGTCCAATGTTTTAGAGGTAACATGAAACGGGAACTGAGTTTGTCCAGTGTTTTAGGGGTCCTAAAACATTGGACCAACACAGTTCCCACTCGAGTTATTGATCACTTCGCTCTCGCCCTACCATAAGCTTGCCGTCCAGGTTGGACAAATTGATAGAGCGACTGCTCCAGTGAAGTGGTGGTTCTGAGTTCGAACACCGGACCAGGACGAATCTTTCTTTAACTACGAAGTTTCTGTGAAAGCTGTATAGCTTTCCTTTGTAGCCGTTTGGCTGTGCTCGAGTGGATGTCAATGAGTAATTACTCCTTATTGCAGATCTTTTGTCAACGCCGAACTGATTCAGTAGCAACAAATAGTAGAAGGGTAAAAGCATGCTGCTCCCAAAAATTCGTTAAGCATGTTATAAAATGTATGCTGTATTGTTTTAACTGCTGCAAAGAAATAACGGTGATGTTAGATGCCCAGCCCCTATTAGGTAAACATAGCTCGCAACTAACACAGTGGATAGAAAAGAAATATGGACTTCAACCCTCACGACGACCCTCACCCCAGTAAAACAAAAAGTGCCAGTGTTGCCATACTTGAGAGCTTTGCTCTTTAAAATTGCAGTAGACTGCTACTCAAAGTTGACAAAAAAAATGCGTCTCGTTTTCTGCATGTGCATTCCATAGTGCTGGTGCCATTTTCACTGGCCATTGACATTCAGTCGCATGATGTGCACCCCGCTCCTCGAGTTGATTTTGTTTGTCTTGTGAACCTGCCGTCAAAATCAGTGCAGGATAATGCTTCCCCAGTTGATCTGCAGTTAACCTTGTCCTTTGCCAGCTGCTGTCACCCTTTCTCCACAGAGAAGGGCGGTGGGAGTCCAAGCCAGGTGGAGTTGAAATATTTGACTAGTAGTGGACAGGGATCCTGCGGTTTGTTGAGGACACAGGCAAATTGGAGACTTATGGAAGAATTTTTTTAATAGCCAAAAAAGACGCATACACAAGAGAGAACCGCACAGGACAAGGGCTGGTAAAAGCCGTAGTCCTCTGTGGTCCTCTCTTGTGTATGCATGTTCCTTGGCGGGTAAAAAAATTCCTCCGTAAGTCTCCAATTTGCCGGTGTCCTCCACAGATTGGAGGATCCCTGTCTGTTACTAGTCAAATTTCACTACTCCACCTGGATTGGACTCCCACTGCCCTTCTCAAACTTTTGAAATCCTGTTGCCCTAGCAGATCATCAGCTGTCGGTTGTATTACTTTCGCTTCAGTGAAATTTGACGTGTAGCGGACAGGGATCCTAGAATTTGTGGAGTACACAGGGAAACTGGAGACTTATAGAAGAATTTTTTTACCAGCCAAGGAAGACACATACACAAGATTCGTTGTCTGTGTTTCACAACTGAAAGTTCTAAATACGTGCAAAAGTGTATCGTGCATTCACACGTATTTTGAAAACTCAATTTTTGCAGCGTTAGGTTTTCGGAATTGGAGCTGTAGCATTGCCGCCAAAGAATCCCGCTCGTTAACAAAGCGCACACTTATTTGCTAGGTATATATTCCGTATACCGCAACCAGTACACGTCACTGTTTGGAAGGTTCTGTCGCGAAATTTCTGATTGTGCAAGGTAGCTTTTCTTTTAAATTCAAGCGCTCTCTATTTGCTTTTTCCTGTGCATATTCATCGGTCGTTTCAATTCGGAAGCGTTGGTGCTGCAAGACGTGCATACGGAAGCTACATTTGTGCACAAAGCTCCTGAATTTTTGAAAGCGCAGCTCTGACAGTTCTCGTTGTCATAAATAAGTACAAAGCAGCCTAATCTTTTTGGACACACCATTTCATGCTCTTAGCTGTTTCTGAGAAACAGGCTGCTTTTTTTCTGTTTTTGGTGTGAAACATTCCTAACAACTTCTTTCTTTCTCCATGCACAGGTAGTCTATGCATACACGGGCAGCTTGATTGCAATATTTAGGGCAATATTTATAACAGGTGCAGTGAGCCTTGGTGCATGTGGACAGAAATTAAGCTAGGGTGGGGTGGGGTATTTTCGCACAGGGTAATGTTATGCGGAGGGTCTGGCGTATTGAAACCGAGTCTTTCTGAGCTCTTATTAGACGTCCCAGCACCAGGACAGTAGTTGAGGCTTTTCTTCTTTGTTGTCTAGTCAATGGTTTCCATCACATAAAATAGCCTTAATTCTAGCTATCCCGTGGCCGTCTACAGAACGATGCAGATATACTTAAGTGATCAGTGTTGCATAAAAGTAGTGAGAACATTGCAAATGCAAGACAACTTAATTGGTTTGCAGTGCACTAACGTGGCAGTCAGAGAATTACACATTACATTTGCAAATCTAAATTGTGCATAATAGTATGGACTGGCACGTAATGTGCGAAGTAATCACAGTTATCTCGTTCATGCCAAATGCTGGTGTCAAACATTGTCAGTATTGCATATTTATAAAGAGCAGACATGCTGCGCCTAACTTGTCGTTGGATAGATTTTATTACTATGAAAGCAAAAAGTTTACACATGGCTGTCGTGTTCTTGCGTGGGAAGTAGTATTACCTTAAATGAGTATAAACACCAAATTTTTGGTTATGTGTGTTCTTTGTAGCGACGTGCTGGGCATTCGTATACATAGAATTGTTGCATAGTATTCGTCTCCAATCGCTAAATAATTACAACCAGATTTCTTTTCTTCCCTGTTTCAATAGCATAGCAATTGCTATGACATCAATGTTCAGTATAGGTTATGGAAGGCACAAAAAAGCTACGATATCGCTACTTCATCGTTTTAATTAGTTACAATGCTAAAGCCAGCCTGCCTTAAGAGTCTGAATCACAATGAATGACGAAGCCGCAATTATATTGCAGTTTTCCTCATGCCTCCCCTGGCTTATACTGACCTGTGATGCCATTGCCATTGCTCAGTTTTTAAAAGTGAAGCAGGAGAGAGAAGATATTTAATTACAAATTATTTAGCAGTCATAGGTGAATACTGTGTGGTTATCCGTGCATAGTAATGCCTTATGCATCATTAAAAACAAAAAAAAATGTGCAACTGAAATTTGCTCGGCTGCTGACCCAAAAGACGCGGGTTTGATCCCGGCCGCGGCGGCTGGAATTTCTTTGGAGGAGAAATTCTAGAGGCCCGTGTACTGTGCGATGTCAGTGCACGTTAAAGAACCCCAGGTGGTCGAAATTTCCGGAGCCCTTCACTACGGCGTCTCTCATAGCCTGGGTCGCTTTGGGATGTTAAACCCCATAAACCAACCCAAACCAAACTGAAATTTGTTGTCTGCCTCTTTGAGATGAAAAATTTTGAATTTTTCCTTCACTATTTTAGAGCATGAAATTCAGTTAATGGTATCTGAGAAACAGGAATTGCAACAGCCATTTCTCTTCAGCAAGAAAACTGTCATTGGTTTAAGTGTTTTCCCGATTCAAGGTTACCCTGAATAACACCATCTGTCGGGCTAGTTGGTTGCGATCCATATGTATCAGCAGCGCGAAAACAACACAGGAAGAAGGAGAAGAAGGTAAAGAGCGCTGAACTTCCAACTTTTATTTGAGCAAAAATTGAACCCGCACTTTTATACACATACCAGGTAAAATCCCACCAGGGGGGTAATCAAGGCGTGCTATCGAATTGGGACCAACACGATGTCCAGGGCATCAAAATGATAACTACTATCACACTATACAAAGACTTCCATGAAAAGCACGAATGACATGCGGAAAAAAAAAACAAGGCAATGTAAAAAACAGGGTTGAGTGTGCGCAAATGGAAAAAATGGAAAAACAGGGTTGAGGGCGCGAATTTTGCTAAAAGAAGAAAAAAAAAACACATGAGAAGGCGAGACACGGTAACAACGTAAGCGATGCGAAGGGATGAGCGCCAACAATTAACACGGCTAGAACTAAAATGCAGTGTGCCCCTAAAAGCCAGGTAAAATCAGGTAAAACCAGAGGGAAAGGTGATTTCTTTTTCAGATAATGAGATGGAAGGGGTGCTTACGCAACCTTCTTTGAGCCCTGAGATGTAGGTAGCTTCAATGATTTCGCATGTTAGTTGGTTTTTATGTTTCTTTAAGACGGTTGCTTTCTTAAAATGAGGAATGCACTTCTTTTGGCTGTCACATACGCTGCAATGGGCGGGCAGGTTCCTCAACGGCGCCCCAGTTAGATCGTTCCTATGTTCCATTAACCTTTCGTTTAAGCATCTTCCTGTTTGGCCTATGTTTGCCTTACCGCAAGCTAAAGGTATAGAGTATACAACACCCTCCGCACAAGGCACAAAAGGATCTCGGTGCCTGGTTGTACAGCTACTATTCTTTTTCTTTTTATTAACTTTGTTGCACAGGCTTGACAGGCGCAGAGGGGCTGAAAAGACTACGTCTACGCCTGCTTTTCTGCCAATTTTCTTCAGATTATGCGAGATTTGGTGCAGGTATGGCAGAACGGCGACCTTTTTGTTCCGCTGTCACGGATCATCCGGGGCTTCACATTCATGCTTCATACTTATCAGGACTTTTTTTGCAACAGACGAAAGGAGAGATTGCGGGTATCCTGATTGCGTCAGCCTCAGCACTTGGCTCGAAAAACTGTCCTGTAACCTGTGTTCACAAGATTTTGTGAGTGCGTTCTTAAAAGTTGACTTCACGATGTTCCTTTTTACAAGTTTTGAATGGGCTGAATTGTAGGGTAGGATGGGCTTATTGGCTCTTGGTTCAAATAACCAGCACATATGGTCCTCTCCGAAAAACAACTTTAACTCTAAAAACCGCATGGCGTTTTGTTCTGGGAATTCATGAGTAACTTCAAGAGGTGATATAGTATTAGAAAAAGTGTGGAGGACTTGAGTTGCTTCTGTTTTAAAGGCTTCAGTGTCGCAATCTAAGAGGACCAGGAAGTCATCGACGTACCGGAAAATTTTTAAAACGCTTGAAGACTCAAGCTTGTCCTTCAAGGATCTGTCATGCATAGCGAGGAAAAGGTCGCTCAAAATGGGGGCGATGCATGACCCTATACATATGCCTTGCTTTTGTATGAATCTCGAACCGTTCCACTCTGCCACTGTTGATTTTAGGTAAGCGCATAGCAATTCAATGAAGCCATCCGCAGAAACGCCACACTGCGGCCTTCCAAAATGAGTGTGGCGTTTCTGCGGATGGCTTCATTGAATTGCTATGCGCTTACCTAAAATCAACAGTGGCAGAGTGGAACGGTTCGAGATTCATACAAAAGTAAGGCATATGTATAGGGTAATGCATCGCCCCCATTTTGAGCGACCTTTTCCTCGCTATGCATGACAGATCCTTGAAGGACAAGCTTGGGTCTTCAAGCGTTCTAAAAATTTTCCGGTACGTCGATGACTTCCTGGTCCTCTTAGATTGCGACACTGAAGCCTTTAAAACAGAAGCAACTCAAGTCCTCCACACTTTTTCTAATACTATATCACCTCTTGAAGTTACTCATGAATTCCCAGAACAAAACGCCATGCGGTTTTTAGAGTTAAAGTTGTTTTTCGGAGAGGACCATGTGTGCTGGTTATTTGAACCAAGAGCCAATAAGCCCATCCTACCCTACGATTCAGCCCATTCAAAACTTGTAAAAAGGAACATCGTGAAGTCAACTTTTAAGAACGCACTCACAAAATCTTGTGAACACAGGTTACAGGACAGTTTTTCGAGCCAAGTGCTGAGGCTGACGCAATCAGGATACCCGCAATCTCTCCTTTCGTCTGTTGCAAAAAAAGTCCTGATAAGTATGAAGCATGAATGTGAAGCCCCGGATGATACGTGACAGCGGAACAAAAAGGTCGCCGTTCTGCCATACCTGCACCAAATCTCGCATAATCTGAAGAAAATTGGCAGAAAAGCAGGCGTAGACGTAGTCTTTTCAGCCCCTCTGCGCCTGTCAAGCCTGTGCAACAAAGTTAATAAAAAGAAAAAGAATAGTAGCTGTACAACCGGGCACCGAGATCCTTTTGTGCCTTGTGCGGAGGGTGTTGTATACTCTATACCTTTAGCTTGCGGTAAGGCGTACATAGGCCAAACAGGAAGATGCTTAAACGAAAGGTTAATGGAACATAGGAACGATCTAACTGGGGCGCCGTTGAGGAACCTGCCCGCCCATTGCAGCGTATGTGACAGCCAAAAGAAGTGCATTCCTCATTTTAAGAAAGCAACCGTCTTAAAGAAACATAAAAACCAACTAACACGCGAAATCATTGAAGCTACCTACATCTCAAGGGCTCAAAGAAGGTTGCGTAAGCACCCCTTCCATCTCATTATCTGAAAAAGAAATCACCTTTCCCTCTGGTTTTACCTGATTTTACCTGGCTTTTAGGGGCACACTGCATTTTAGTTCTAGCCGTGTTAATTGTTGGCGCTCATCCCTTCGCATCGCTTACGTTGTTACCGTGTCTCGCCTTCTCATGTTTTTTTTTCTTCTTTTAGCAAAATTCGCGCCCTCAACCCTGTTTTTACTTTTTTACCGTGTTCTTGCCTTCTCATGGTTTTAGCAAATTCGCGCCCTCAACCCTGTTTTTCCATTTTTCCATTTGCGCACACTCAACCCTGTTCTTTACATTGTCTTGTTTTTTTTTTTCCGCATGTCATTCGTGCTTTTCATGGAAGTCTTTGTATAGTGCGATAGTAGTTATCTTTTTGATGCCCTGGACATCGTGTTGGTCCGAATTCGATAGCACGCTTTGGTTACCCCCCTCGTGGGATTTTACCTGGTATGTGTATAAAAGTGCGGGTTCAATTTTTGCTCAAATAAAAGTTGGAAGTTCAGCGCTCTTTACCTTCTTCTCCTTCTTCCTGTGTGGTGTTCGCGCTGCTGATACATAAGGTTACCCTATATTTTAAACTGCACAATGTATTACGTGACAAGAAACCGTAAAGCACAATAGGTGTGGTTTTAGAAATGACTGGAAGTGATAAGGGAATACATTTACTTAGAGCAGGCAGTGACCGCTGATCCGGATCATGAAGGGTAATAACTAGAGGAATATGGATGGGCGGAGTGCATATAGGCAGGCTCTCTCAGATCATGAATGGCAGTTTTCAATACCCCTCAAGAGAAAAGTATACAACAGCTGTATCCTACCGGTATTCACCTATGGGGCAGAAACGTGGAGGCTAACGAAGAGGGTTCAGCTTAAGTTAAGGACAACGCAACGAGCTATGGAAATAAAAATGATAGGTGTAACGTTAAGAGATCGGAAGCGGGCGGTGTGGGTGAGGGAACAAACGCGGGTTGAAGACATCCTAGTCGAAATCAGGAGAAAAAAGGGTGCTTGGGCAGGGCATGTAAGACGAAGGCAAGATAATCGCTGGTCCTTAAGGGTAACGGAGTGGATTCGAAGAGAAGGCAAACGTAGCAGGAAGCAGCAAAAAGTTCCATGGGCGGAGGTTTGCAGGAACACGGTGGACATAGCTGGCGAAGGACAGGGTTAATTGGAGAAAATGGGAGAGGCCTTTGCCCTGCAGTAGGCGTAGTCAGGCTGATCATGATACTTGCAGAAGAGGTTGCTCATGTTAAAATTTTCATTTGGTAAATATGTGCTTGTTTTACATGCACACAGCTTTTGAAAGGACTAGCATAGTGATAATTGTATTGGGCTTCATAAAATTGTAGCTCTGAATGAAGGTTTGCAATGAAAGGTGTCTGCACTTGGTAACAATATAGGTACACACTAGTGGCGACATGACACACACTATCAGTACATTCTAGTTGTATTCTTTCTTTTTCTTCATGGGGTTATATGCAGGATAGTATGAAAAGGGCATTGGAATTGACTCTTACTTGCATTATTTTCATTCATGTTTGCAGGCACCCGGAGAAATGCACGCATAGCCAAAGCTCCTTCACTCAGCCGAGCAAGCTACGGCATCATCCAGCATCTTAGTTTCTTTTGAGCGCTTACAGCTCACTGCGGTGGATTTGGTAGATGGGTTTACTTTGCTTTTGGCAGTGTTCTTGGCATTTAATGTCAAGTACACCCCAAAAACAAAGCGGGCTTGTCTGCTGCTTGAGACACTAATGGGGCTTGATCCTAGCGAGTGCCTCCCGAGCGTGTTTTGGGCAGCCACAGCAATCACAGCAATGACTTGAGAAATAAAAGTTATCAGTGTTGTACATTTGTGTCATTATTTCTTGAACCATTGTTATTCCCAACGCAGACAGAGGACCATACTAATGTGCAAACTGTAGTGTAGCCATAAAGTAGTTGTATGAGCAAAAATTATAATCCCTTTTGCTCATTACTCTTTTGTAGATGTAGCGCAGGTGGATCCTGCAAAACATATGACCAACTTGCTCTGAAGAATATGTGAAATAAGAAAATTAGTAGGATACATTGAAAACACGTGAAACTCCTTTTGAAGGAGTAAAATAAGATCTGGGCTGATACTCCTTGAAGGAGTATAGTCACTCTAACAAACGGAGTCCTGGAACTCTACCTGAAAGAGTAGTAGGATGCTGTTTCAATGTGGTAGCTTTACTCCCTCGGAGGAGTGCCTGTACTCTATTGCAGGAGTAGTACAGTACTCCTTGAGTAGGTGTTGGATCACTCTTTGTCCAGAGGGAGTAATTTTATTCTGGAAAAAGGAGTGGAATATGGGACAAGCGAATACTCCTTCAAAGTGTGTTCTGGGCACTCCTCTGCACTCCTTTAGTTCTAAGAGTGCAGGGCAAAAGCCTCTCCCATGTCTTTCCAATTAACCCTGTCATTTGCCAGTTGCGGTCCTCCTCTCACCACAGACTCCTTAATATCAACCGTCCACCTAACTTTCTGCCGCCCCCTGTTCCGCTTGTCTTCTCTTGGAAGCCACCCCGTCGACCTTAAAGAAGAGGGGTTAGCTTGCCTTCGCATTACAGGCCCTGCCCATGCCCATTTCTTCCTTTTAATTCGGACTAGGTTTTTATTAAGCTACATTTGTTCCCTCACGGTCACCCACACTTCGCGCACTTTTAAGTGGGAAGCTCCCAGACACCCTTAGAGCGTGTGGGGGTAGCGGTCTCGGACACGAAGGAGATGCCCTCGACTCAGCGTGGCAAACTCAGCGGAGACCAGCTACCAAGTGACAAGAGGTTTTTGGGCGTTCGGTGCCCAGCTTTCGCTGGTCGCAAGCCAGAGAATGGGTCGGAGCCAAAGGTTCACAAACAAAACAAAGTTTATACAGCAAAGAGACGATACAGAGGATTTCACAATCACTAGTACAAACACATACAAAGTGATTATCAAAGCAATGCAACTCGTGCAAAGTTAAACTCGAGAGAGAATACAATACACAGGCAATATTGCACCTAAAGTGTACTCAGACAAGAGAGAGGTAAACAAGCAAAACACAATTTGTTCACCGGGCACTGCGGCAGTCCGACGACCAGAGTTCCACGACGATGCCGTCCCGCAGACTGGCGAACGTTGCCTCGTTGGTCCGTGGCCGGCCGAGTGGTGTTTTCCCCGGGAGTCGAACGGGCGCGCTTCTCCGAAGCTTAAACGGCGGTCCGGACTGACTGATAGTTGTCAACGCCTTCTTTTATAGGCTCGCTTCCACGTCTGTTTGTTCAACGCGCCAGAGTAGGCGCGCACATACACGCAGCATTTGCAGTGCTGTCTCCCTTCTCTCTTCTCACTGGCCGCGCGTCCCCATTGGTCAGAGTCAGGAGTCGTTTCGCGAAGGTTCCAGCGTGTTCTAGCGTGGCGCCGTCGTGGCGGCGTCGCCGACGTCCGAGTGCAGAGGAGGGGGACATGTCTTAGCGCACGCAAGGCTTCCCCCTCTTCCCCCCGTCAGCTGTAGAACCGACTCGCATGTTCGAGAATAATCGGCGTGGATGACTCATCCCCTCGGCACACGCCGTGGCGGTGGAGAGAGAGGCACGCGCTCGGCGGAGCTTTCCCTCTCTCCCGTTGGGCTCGCGCCAGTGAGACGCCGTGCGCGCGGCGGTTTTTCTTTCTTTGTTTCTAAAATGCGCCGAATTTTGTGACACTCACCCACTCCGCCCGCTTCCCATTTTTTAATGTTACACCTATAATTTTCTTCTCATAGGTCGCTGTGTTGTCCTTAACTTACGCGGAACCCTTTTCGTTAGCCTCCACGTTTCTGACCCATAGGAGAGTACAGCTAAGAGACAGCTGTTGTATACTTTTCTCTTGGGAAATATAATAAACTGCCATTCGTGATCGGAGAGAACCCGCCATATGCCCTCCGCTTCATTTTTATCCTTCCAGTTATTTTCCTCTCATGATCCGGATCAGCGGTCACAACCTGCCCTAGGTACACTTTCCCTTACTACTTCCAGCCCCTCACTGCAAATTGTGAACTGCTGTTCCCTTGCTTCACTGCTGAACATTACTTTGGTTTTCTTCATGTTAATTCTCAGACCCACCGTTCTACTCTGCGTTTCTAACTCATTGATCACGTTTTACTGCTCATGTCCTTAGTAATTTAGCAAGGCTATGTCATCAGCAAATCGTACATTACTTTGGTATTCTCTATGAACTCTTATCATCAACTGTTCCCAATTCAGGCGTCGAAATAGCTCCAGTAAAAAACCTTTGAATAGCATTGGCGAAATTGTGTCTCCCTGCCTGAGACCTTTTCGTATGAAAATTTCATTGCTGAATTTATACGGTGGCTTTTCAATAACATGCAAGATTTTTTTTTGTAATAATCGCAGATTATTAATAATGTAATCCGTGGTCGAGCCCCTTACATTATGGTAATCCTATATGTGAGAGGCAAATAGTGCGTTACAAAAAAAAAAGCTTTACTGATGGAGGAAACGTTTATCTATTCCTGCTCGACAGGCCTACGGTGCGACCAACTTTTTGAGCCACGAAATTATCTGGTTCTATAAACTAGTTAAATTAAATGACTCTGCGAATATACCTTACAAATTGCTCGCAAAATACCATTTTGTGTGAGCCCCGCCGCTGTGGCTCAGTGGTAACGGCGCTCGCCTGCTGACCCGAAAGACGCGGGTTCGATCTCGCCCGCGGCGGCCGAATTTCGTTGAAGGCGAAATTCTAGAGGCCCGTGTACTGTGCGATGTCGGTGCACGTTAAAGAACCTCAGGTGGTAGAAGTCACCGGAGTGCTTCACTACGGCGACTCTCATAGCCCGAGTTGCTTTGGGACGTTACACCCCAATAAACCAAACCAAATCATTTTGTGTGTGGGTGCACCACCGTAAAATTATGATTGCAAGGCTGCTTGCTCTTGACTTAATGGATATTGTGACGTGGAAACTGCTCGATTTTCTGCTTTTTTTTTCATAGTGGATTCAATTGGCGAAGTGGCAAATGAAAACTCTTGCAGAATTTAATTTCGTCAGTAGTAAAGCGAACAGGTACAAAGCTATTAATACATTCATAAAAATCAAGCCCAAGAAAGAATTATTGCCCTTTCGGCCCATCAGGAAATAGTCATTCGCAAGGTCATCTGTGATGCACCGCTCCATCATATGTCGCAGCATATAGTTCTGGCAAGGCTCTCCAATTGAAAAAAGGTGCGAAATTTGAGAAAAAAATGGAAATCATGTTTGACAGTGCGCTAAAGTTATCTTCAAAAATGGGTAACTAATTAGTGTTTTATTAGCTAATAAGTCCTTCACTCGCAAGCACAGCCATCAAAATGCAGGGATTTTGTATTTCTATCAGGCCTTTGTTGACCCAATTCAGTGCGTGGGCTGCGAGACATCATAGTGAAGGGTTCTGGGTTATTTAAAACGACCGTGCATACATCAGTGTCCACTGTTTTTGCATAGCGCTCTTTTTTTCACGCATTCTTCCACATATGAGACTATGGCAGCTAGAATTTGATTCCGCGTCCTTGCACTTAGCAGCTAACTCTGCAACACTTCTGTCCTCGCCTTGTCATCGGTGGTTACTGCGCTATGCCTTCTGTGTGCCAGTTAGCACAACTGACATGAGGTTAAAATGCACTTGCCACGAACCTCTGTTTTTTTGGCCACGCAGAAGATGTATCAGACCTGCCATAACTTCAACAGTTGTAAGTGGCAAATGCTGCAGGGTCTCTGCACTTGCAGCAGATTCTACTGGAGCGTTTTCTTGAGCATGCACTATCCATGTCATCAGTTTTTATGCGAAGCATACTACTTTAGCTACCGCTTCAGCCCTTCACTGTGGTTATGCGCCTCCAAATCACGTGATACATGACGTCACACCACGTGACACGATGACGTCACGGCAGTGGAGAAACGGGGCCCCACCTCGCGCCGTCGCTGTGGTTGTGCGCCTCCAAATCACGTGATACATGACGTCACACCACGTGACACGATGACGTCACGACAGTGGAGAAACGGGGTTCCACCTCACACCGTCGCTGTGGTTGTGCGCCTCCAAATTACGCGACACGATGATGCCACACCACGTGACACGATGACGTCACGACAGATCGCCGTCACGCGCTGGGAGAGGGAGAACGATGCCATCGCACAGACGCCGGAATGTCCTCGAGCGGCCTTCCCGCGCATTTCGAACGCGCGTTCACACTCGGTGTAGGTGAAACGCTCGCTCCACCGGGCAGGCGGACGCGGCTTCCGTGGCAATCCAGGCGCTCACCCAACGCGCGTCTAGGGGTTAGTCGGCGTTCCGCTGTAGCCATGCCGTTGTCTTCCCCCACGACGAAGGCTTCTAGTGGTTGTATTAAAATGACCAAGTATTCAACCAAGGAAAGCCAAGTATTACCAAGCCCAGCCATCAACATGCTTCGCATCTGACTAGGCTTAACCTTAGCTAAGCCTCAGCCATTTTTTTTATTGCGCTCCGTCACCATTTTTTCAGGCTCTTGAGAAGCCCTCAAGTGAACAGAAGCAGTATAATATAAAACACATTGGAACACCTCCTGCAAAAATGGACTAGAAATGGACTGCTGGTCAGAATTAAAAAACGAGCGAAGCTTTTACTCGTCGCAAAATAAGCACTCAGATATACCGCAAAGGCGTTTGGTGATTTTGATTAACAGATTTTATGAACAGTAATGATGCACAGCAACAGCCTATGGTAAGCGGCGATTGCCGCTGCTTTCGTAACCTTCGTCACTTTCGCTAGAGACAAAAAGACCCTTCTGTTTCCCACAGAACTTCACTGCCGGCTTCTTCATCCGACACTGCATCGTTGAAAATTGTTTTAGTGCAATCATTTCAGTACTTCAGTTGCATGCTACAGGAACATTTACAAATATACCTGCACAGCGTGACTAACGATTAAAATAGAAAATGTAAACATACTATGCGAACACGTTTGAGCAGCAAAACTTGAATTAATTTCATAAATCACCTTCTCGGTGGGCGTTCTTTTCATAGCTTTTTATTCATCAGCCTTGAAATGTGACACCTCTTCGAGTTTTTATCTTCGGTTTGCGTCAGCATATTTTGCTGCAAGCAAAGGTTTCAATATTTTAAATATTAAATGACTAAGCTAAAGGGAAACTGGAAGAAAATAGCAAACATATACTTGTGGCAAAGCAACGTTAACAACTGCCTAATGACAACGATAGTAATGCGAACGCATATCTATGGTATGTCGGTTAATTATTTAGAGCCAAAAATGTCGAAACGACGTCAAAATAGCTCGTACATCGATAGGGTCAGTCGATGGGAAAACAGCCGTTGACGGCAAAATAATGTAAAAATAGGCAAAATAGTGAAAATAAAGTTTGAAATGAACTTGCTGAGTGATGATGTATCGAATAAAAAAGTCATTGATATAGAATAATTAGTTAATTAATTGTCAGAAAAAACATTGGACGGATGAATAGGCGGGACGGGGATAGAGTAAGCGGACGAGAAAGCAACAACAGCGCCATATTTGTAAAACCAGAATGGCTGATTGAGATAAAAGGAGATATAATCAGAGTAAATAAATCAATCTTTAATTAAAGCATAAGATGATTACGCTAATTCAGTAGAAAATTAATTCATAAGCAATAATAAAATGATAAAGGTAGGAAAGAGGTGTCGAGTGCCTAGGAGGCGTCAATGGTTTCGTATTTTGTCAATGCGGGTCGCTGCTGTGACATCTAATTTTATTTAAATATGAGCACAACAATAATAATTGATGATGATCACTATAGCATGAACTTCTAGCGAAAGAGCGGCTAATTACTTGTGAGGCATTGAATCAAGGAGATATAGAAATATTTTGCCAATTCTTGTAAAAAATTCAGTACTAGGGCAGTTCCAAAGCTATGTGCATGCTTGCGTTTGTGAGCGGCCACTACCACGAACCCAAAGCTTGAAAAGTATTGCATAACAGTACGCCCCAGTGATACAATGATGAAAGACAGCGTACTAGATTTGCCAAAGTTTCGGCATGTGTATGCCAACCATTCCTCTTGAGGCACATCGGAGTTTTTATGGCATTCCGGCAACGAGAAGAGTTTCGGTATGGCGGCCAAAAGCGTTTCCCTTTCCGCACCCAGAATTTTGAAATGGCAGCGACTGCATCCTCACTGCTCAATTCGTTGATGCAGAACATCGTGCGAGTACATAACACAGTAAGCATACCGACTCACACTGTTGTTGAAACAAAGGCATTTTTTTGTAACTACGTCTGCTGAAGAGACACAACAGAGTGACACTTCCCGATTTAGGTTTCCACTCAGTGAGGGTTAATTCGTATCCAATGTCTATTTTACCAGCAGCCGAGTGCAGAGTGGATTTCTAGGCTGAAAATTTTCCTGCAATCTTCCCTGTTTCACTACAGAAAAGCTTGCGAAATATCCTGGGCAACTGGTTATTATCTTTCGAGACTCATTGCTGGCGTTTCAGGAAACAAAATTGCTCGGGACACTTTCTTCTACTTCGCATGGGCAAGAAATTTGCGTCAACAGAAAAGCTGACTGTTCTTTCCAATGTAAAAACAGCGCAACGCAGTCATGGCGCGGAATCACACCGTATATAACATCGAACTAATTGCAGTGCTGACAAATATACACATGAAAACAAAAATGAAGCACCGAAAGGCTAAACCAAGACGGGAAGAGACGCACACGTACACTGAGCGAGTTCACTGAGCGAGCTTGTATGGCTAAGTTTCTCTCACACCTGGCGCAACAATTTATTGTCTCCATTCCTTGCAGCCGGTAACGATCACAAAAACAGCAAAAGGAATGCTCAGAAACTTTATATATAGATGATCATCGGCACACGGTGGGGCATTCGCATTGTCACCATTTGCGACCAAAGTGTGGTTATGGTGCGATATTTGCAAAATACGGGTTCACCCGACTAACAAATCTTTCTGCGTGGTCAGGCTACGCAGGTAAATGAAATGGGCCCACCATGAGGATACACAAATACCAGCTGACCGGCTGGAAAGGCGATGCATAAATAATTGTTCCGTCGCTAGTGTACATTCCTTCGACTATATTCCATGGTGGTAGAGAGGGCGGAGTACTGAAGCCGTGAAATACTCGAGAAAATGTTCTCGGGTAACTTTATTCAGAGGCGAGTGCAGAGAAAACTTCAACCCAGGGATCCGTCGAGTGCGGAAGTAGCAAGTATTTAAGCCGGAGCCAAACTGCACTAATCGAGCGCATAGACCTAACAATGTGCCTCATGCCACGTGTGTGACAACTGAGGCTTTAGCATGACACTGCCGCGGGCCCACATCGCCAAGGAGAGTGAAAAACATTTTACCACGTGTATCCTTCTCAGCACACAAAACGATCTGCTGAACATCACGACTCATCACCACGTGTTGGAAGCGGCGGCAAGGCAGCACCGTGATGCTGCAGAAATGGGCGGCCAATCCTTAATGAGGAAGAAATGCACGATTAGCAAGGCTGCAAGGAGTACATAGAAAAACAGTGACACATGTGACAGGGACAGACTTGTACCTTGAGCCACTCCTGAAAGAACAGGTACTAACCTGGAGGCATGACGGTCGTACTACACAAATTGATAACGGTCAGAGAGGTAACTATAAATCCATCATACCAGTGGTCCACCACCGAATATACTTCTAAGTTTAAAGTGGAGCTTAGCACGAGATATTCGCTCAAAAGCCTTCGACAGATCTTGAAAAGGGCATCGATTTGGGACTGAGTGTTGAGGCATTGTGCAAAATCATGCATAATTTGTACTAGTTGCGTAGACGTTGACAAGCCACTACGAAATTCATGTTGGTTTCTGGGGAGTAAGTTATTGACTTCGACAAAATTTGTCACATATTTCAAAATAATGGGATCTAGTAATTTGCAGCATGTACTATCGCGCTCAATATGAGTTGCAACGCGCGGTCATCGACCGGGGCTTGTTCCGTCGTGTGCCTCCTCCAAACAGTAGCTCGGAATTCTGGGAGAAACTGCTGTTCCAGGAAACAACAGCACCCCCGCTCAGGAAAAAGTTTCTCCCAGAATTCCGAGCGACTGTTTGGAGGAGGCACACCACTGAACGAACCCCGGTCGATCACCGCGCGTTGCAACTCATATTGAGCGCGATAGTACATGTAAGTGATACCGGTGGTTAATTTGCTGCCGATGAAGTATTGCCATGGTTATGTACCGGGATTTCGCTACTTTCCACTCAGCAGTAAGGCTACATTTGTCTATTTTTTTATATATCAGGCAGAGGTATTTACTTATTGTCTCGGCATACCCCCTGAGAAAATGAGAAATCGGAATCGAACGCTGACGCGGAACATGTCTTTTCTGCACTAACTCTCACGAAGAATGATCTGCGAAACAGGATGTCAAACGAACTACTTGTTTTCGTATTATGAATCAAGTTCGGGCTGCGGATTATAGATGCTACCAGCTTTACATTTGTAGTACCAAAAGAAATGGGGAAGAAAGTAAGCAGCACTATGTATGACTGGCTTTTTTGCGTATGTGTTCGCCCAATGGCGTTTTAATTGAATTTATCTGGTCAAACGGCACTAGGTGCGCTTTTTTAGCATTCCTGTGTTGTATTAATATTTTCTTCTGTGTTCTGATTTATCGCCTTTTTAACACAAGTAAATAAAGGCTAAAGTGTTTATTTTTGCGCTAATAAAACGTTTTTCTGAGGTTGGCTGCTTTTTTGGCTACAAAATGAATATTTCGCTCTTGTTGGTCAATTTTTTGGTTACTTTCAAAGGTTTTGTAGCTCCTTTTTATTCGAATCACCTGGCGACCCTGCCACCAAAGCGGCCGAAGACGAGTGGTGAGGGAGAAGAGGTCCGCCTCTCCCCCGGTTTTTCCGCTGCAGCAGAGAGGGAAGTAGGGTGTGTGTGGAAAGGAAGGAGGGATCGGGGGGAGGGTTTGCTGTCGCGATGACGATCAAGAGAGCCGCCTCTGGCAGGCGGGGAAAAACGGACTCCCACACCCTCCCTTTCTGAATACTGACTTCCATCTGGCCGCAGACTCACATAATTTTTCCCTTTGGTGCCCTTCTGGTGCCTCTGCAGGTCCATGCCGGCAGACAGGAGCCTGGGACCCGGGTTGAGAGGCTTTTCTGGGGTCGCACAGAAGGCAATGACAGCGGCCTCGACGGCCGGCCTGATCTGCATGCAGGCAGCTCTGTCCGCAGATCGGCCTCATGTCATTCCTGGAACCGCCAGCGGGGAAGGTGGAAAGATTGCGCCTCGCTTTGAGGCTCCGGGTCGCCAGCAACGCCCGCAGCACTCTACTCGAGCAGCGCCGTAGTGCCGCAGTCATAAATCAGGGTAGCCGCCAGGGGTGGGGGGTCTCGGTGCGTCCGAGCAGGCGCTCGCCGTCCTCCTTGGATTGGAAAGACGCCGGCTTGTATCTGCATGGGCCTGGTTCGCTAGGACCTCTCGCGCCAGCTTAGTCTGCGGTCGGCAGGTTGTTGAAATCTCGTCGGCGATCTGGCTGAGTTCGGACATTGTGCATCCGTGTGCAAAGGCCTCCTCGCATCAGAGTCGTCCATCAACACTTCTCATTCTTTCAGCGGTTTAATAGCGTTCGGGTATTACAGCGATGTTCACGGAGTAGCCGTGCCTGCAGTCTCACATGCACGGCATTTTCCGCTCCTTCAACGATTTCTCTGGCCGTGGGTATCACAGGATTGCGTTCAGGGACTTTCTTGCATTTCGCTTGCCTCTCCGCCATTAGGTTTTTGTGGCTTACTGTTATGCAATCTCGCAAATGCAAGAGCGGTTTGGTATGTCGATTTCGGCGCATGCTTACTTTCGCGGATTAACGGCTTTGAAGCGCTGATTTGGCGCCCCTTTTTCATGTCACGTATTTTAGCAACGCTCCGTCACTTTACCAGCAGTAAGTCTCGAACTGATTCGCCGCAACACCAGCGACACTACAGTCAGCGCCAACCACTCTACCAGTGGCTTCAAGGCATCATTTTGCCTGAATTGTCGCAGGGTCTGTGTATTTAACAAGACATGCTACCTGTTCCTGGCAAAATGAGTCTTCCTACTGAGCCTTGAGAAGCTCTTGTCTGCTGAACGCCCTCGAGGTGAACCCCGCTCTAACGAGGTGCACGTGCTCATGGTGCTTCGAAGACGAGGTGTCCCTCGCTAAAGCTCGTTCCGCCTATCGGATGTGTGTGAGTAATCGGTGCTCGTGACAGCGCATCTGCGCCAACACATTCGCACTATCCTTTCGAACGGCATCCGCTCGCTCGTGAGCTGACCCGCTATCTGCAAGTGAACTCACCCGTTATCGATGTGACGCCGCTACATTAGCCCCCTGGTTTCCAGAACTCCCGAGCAGTTGGCGGCGGCAAGTATTTACGGGAAGCGGAAATGTGAGCCTGAACTGAGCGCACTCGGCAGCATTTTCATCCTTCGTCCTCCGCCCTACACTTTGCGCGATTATAAGCAGACTGGCAAAGTGCACTTACAACATCTGGCGCTGCTTGCGGAGCTGGATCGCGGGGGAATTACTCCGTGAGCTGAACCAACTGGCCGGCTTGCTTGAGCGCAGTGGGAAGGGCGGTTGTCACCATTTGGCAGTGGCGGCTTGACGAGTTGCCCGGGATCTCCTCAAGAAAAACGTTCGACGTACCGCACCTCCGGTCGCACTGGAGACGCATCGGAGCGACAATGTCCGGAAGCCTCTGCCACTTGGCTTGGCATCGCATACTAACTACGACCCCCCCCCCCCCCCCTTCATCTCATTACTTCGGTCGGAAGCCGCACTTGCGACTTCATTCAGGGACCTCGCCGTACTGCATCCGCGGTTGGTCGTCATGCTATTCTTCATTCCACAATTTGGTGACGGTTGTTGGCTTCCTTCATGTATTTTGTAACAAGGCCTTCACTTCCCTTTGCTTGTCTGATCAGTAGGTTAACTGGAGTTCGGTTTATGTAGTCTTGATGCCATAAATACCATAACAAGGTTTTCGCGATACATGACAGACGAAGACGCGGAAGAACACGAAGAGGAAGAGCGGAGCCCCTAATTTAAGTTTCTTTGCGCTTTTGTACTCTGCCCGTGTAAGTTTGTGTTGTGCATCCATCGTGCGACGATCTGGAAGTACTGGCCCACCGCAAGAAGCTCGTCGGGCGACGTCCTGAGCGGTCTGCTCCGTGCACGCGTAGACTCTCCCTGTCATCAGCTTCACCCCATGCTGCACTCAAGGCAAGAATGGCAAATGATAGCACAGGGTCAGCGGCAGCAGCAGCCGCTGTTGCCGCGACCATGGACCACGAACATTTAAACAAGAGACCACGAGTAAATCACGCAACTGGCTAGCCTTTGGGAGAAAATGCTGAGCACAATACCAGACTGAATTTACGGTGGCGTCTGATACGAAACATCGTGCTGTCGTATTCAGACCTGAAAAAGAAGGAGGCGACCTTTGGAAAGCTCATCACAACGTCAAGGCAACGGCGGGTGTGATGCTGTCCCGAGCAAAGGTGCTTAGACATCTTCTGAAAAAGGACAGAAGCTTAATGCTTTAGGTACCGACGCTTCCCGCCGCGAGTCGTCTGCTTGCACTAACAGAACTGTCTGAAGTGGCTGCAGAGGTCAGCGTCCCATGCTCGTACACGGTAAGCTATGAGAAATTCGAGGACGTACCTCTAAATTACTCAAATCAAAACCTGCTTACGCACCTCCATCAGAAAAGAGTTCTCTCAGCAAGGTGACTCACCGCGTACATTTGTGGAGATGCTAGAAACATCAAAGACAGCCATCGCCGCACCGTAATATTAGAATTTCGCAAGGATTCCCCGCTGCCCAAACGGGTTACACGGAGCTTTTGAAGTTGTCCTGCAAGTGAATGTTCTGGCCCAGCAACGCGAAGTTACAGTTGCCAGAGATATGGACACACTTAAGGACACTGCACCGGCCCCGTTAGCTGCAAGAGATGCTCCGGCCCTCACTCACACAAGGAATGTACTATCGGGGACAAAAGTGGTATACTCCACGCGGTGGATGGCGGACAACGGATGGATAGATGGATGGATAGGAGCGCCCCTTTGAAGTGGGGTGGTGGCCATTTCCACCATGCTCAGGTTTTTTTCCTTTTTTTTGTTCAACTGTGTTGTTAATTCTTATTAAGATTCGCCATCTTCTTTCGCTACGGTTTCCTACACTTCTATCCTAATGTCACCTCTCTGCTTTTCAGCCACCAATCCTTCAATCGTTTTTTCCCAACTTCCACTGCAGATTTGTTTACACGGCCATCGTTATTCTTATACTCTAGGGCCTCAGGAAGAGTGATTGTGCCTACATCGACATCCGGGTGGAAACCACCACATTTGAGTATGAGGTGTTCAATTCTTTCTACAGATCTACCACACAGAGCACATGTGTCATCATTTCGTTAAATTCGTTTTTGTAGCTGCGCGTTCTAAGACACCCTGACCAAGCTTCAAAGAGTAGGGCACTGCCTCTTGAGTTACCATCGAAAAATTCTTTCCTGATCTGGGTTTTCCAGTATTTATATATTTATATACTATGCTTCTTTCCCATCTAATTAATCAACTTTTTAACTTCCGCGTCTTCAACCTGTCGTTTAATGCTCTTTCTTTATTCTTCCTCGTGTCCGACATACTTAATGCTTAGTTTCCCATTGTTTTCCGCCACTCTGAGTCAGCGCTCTTTCTGTATAAGTATTTAAATAGCTTAGCTGCCCACCTGTTATCGTCCAATTTCATCAGGCGTTCTTCATATAGTATTTTACTCTTAGATCCCCGTGCTTCGAACGACGCCCAGCCCATATCCCCTTGTACTGCCTCGTTTGTGGTTTTGCCGTGGGCACCTAGTGCTAATCTTCCAACAGCTCTCTGATTTACATGTAATCTCGACTGAACTTCTGCCGTTAAACACAGAACCGCATTCCCGGAAGTAAGCCCCAATACCATTATTCCTTTCCAGATACCTCTCAGTACTTCATATTTGTTGTACCTCCATGAGTCCCTATGCTGGATTATCCCGGCGTCTCTTCGCCTTTTTGCCCTAAGAGACTGTTCATGTTTATCCGTGTACATCTGCCCTTCGTTTAACAATATCCCGAGGTAATTGTATTCGACCACTCTGGGTATTTCGTGGCCTCGTATTGTAAGCACCTGATCGGTTGTATCGTTGAAAATCAGCACACCTGACTTAGTTGCGCTAAAGATGAAACCTACAGCGTCTCCGTCGTCTCCAAAACAATTAACCAAAGTTTGTAAACCTTCCTGGATATCTGCTAACAGTACAATGCCATCCGTATACATTTAACTCGGGAGACGCTGCTCAACTACTTTTCCGCCTAATCTGTACGACAGATTTTAACCTGGATTACATTCTTGTAGCCTTCTTTCCATATTTATACCATAAAGCATGAACAGCAGCGGTGATGGAGGACAACCTTGCCTTAATCCTTTGTGTATCCCGACAGTTGTGGCACTTTTTATCCCTTCCCATGTAATTTCAACTTTATTATCTCGGTAGATTTCCTTCAGAAATTCAGCCACCTCTTAACCGATACCCGCATCTTTCAATATGTTCCACAGGAGTTTTGTTCACGCTGTCGTATGCACCACTAATGTCCCGAGAAGTTAAATATAGAAGTCTGTTTTCCGCCTTAGCTAATTCTCTGCATTCGGTAAGCACGAACAGGCTATCATCTAAGCGGCTACCTCTTCTGAACCCATTCCTAGGTTCTCCGTGTATCCTATTACTTTCTACCCATGACTGCATTTTTAATTTCACCGCATGCATTGGCAGCCTGTATATAACAGATGTTATCGTAATTGGTCGGAAGTATTTCATGTTCATCTTATCTCCTTTTACTCTATAAATCAAATTCATGTTACTCAGTCTCCAGCTGTGCGGAGCTTTCTTATTTGTTATGCTTTTATCAACGTTTCCTTGCTTTTTGGACAAAGTTCATTAATCAGCTTAATTGCAATTCCGTCTACCCCTGCGGTTGTGGTTTTCGGAATATTTGCTTCCGCCTGATTCCAGTTAAGACTAATCAGTTCTAAGCTGTTCTCTATTGTGCGGTCCTGTGTTGCTCCCTCACTTGGGGAGGTTACCTTATTGCAACTGTATTGTAAATGACGCAGCGACGACTGATGTAATTCACAGCATCGTCTCCCTCTAAACACTTTTACTCAGTATCTTTAAATCTGTTCCTGCTTTCTTTGATTTGTTTTACCCAACCAGCTTTTATGATTCCAAAATTTTCTTGGCCCCCTTAATTGCATCGCGAACTTCAGCCAGACATAGATCAGAGGACTGCGTTATTTTAGCCTGGACGAGGACCTGAACTTGGTGTTCCTTTTGTGTATAAGATTCCCATTCTTGGCCTATTTTATCTTGAGATAACTGCGCCTTCTTTGCTTCTCCATGTTGCCTTGAAGCCGACCGTCGTTGTTCGATGGCCTCCTTAATTTCCATATTCCACCAGCTTTGTGGCTTCCTCTTTCCTCTCCAGCGGTTTTCTCCTTTCCTTTGTTTCATTTTTGTACTAATGTAGTTCTAACTGATTATAATCCCACTTTTCCATGGGGCGTTTCTCGATTTCTTCCTCTATGTCGGCGGCTATTAGCGCTATTTTTTCGTCGTTTACTTTTGCGTTGTCTTTTTGACTTCGCTGCGTTTTTCTTTTGATCAGGGCTCCCAGCTGTAGACTAATACGTTTATCATCACTTCCTAGGCTGTACTTGCCCTCTTCGTCTAATTCCATTTCTGCGAGCTTGCTATAGATGCCCTGCGACATTAGACAGTAGTCAATGGTTGTCTGCCTGTTACGGCATTCCCAAGTGATTTGTCCCTGACATTTAGTTTCTCTATTGGCAATAACTAGGTTGTGCCGCTCACAGAAGGCTAGCATCAACTTCCCGTTATAATCTGTGTATCGCTCCGTATCCTCGATGTGGACATTCATGACCCCAAGCACAATAATATCGACCGCGTCTCCAAATTTCTTTATATCGTCATTGAGGCACTTAACTATATCCTTGTTTTCCTGCCTACATTTGTGCCCGGTCTCTAAAAAAGTACCCCCAGCCATATCAGTTTACCAGCATTTGTACCTGAAACCCAGACATGTTCTTTGCAAGTTGATTTTATTCTTTGCAAATTTGTTCCTTGATGTGTCAGCATGCCTACTCCTCATCCCTTCTTCTCCATTATTGTTCTGTTTTGCACCCTTACCATCCATAGCCATCGATTAAAGGTGGATCTTCTAGATCCCTCAGTTGTGTCTCGCATAGAGCGTACACACGTACTTCTTCGTTCTTGAACTACTATTCTGTTTCTAGCCATTTAGCTGTCTTTCTACCCCGTTGCATGTTTATGTAACTGATCCTGGCGTTAAATTTCCTTTTTGTAGTTTTCTTTCTGATCCTCCTAGTAGCCATTTTATTGAACTCAGCCGTCATTGTAACATTTACTACCCTGACGGCCTGAGCCACCATGGACCCCCAAAAAACTACCGCTCGGCCTGCTAGGAGCCAGCCTTTCTCTGCTCCTACCCTTCCACTGAAATGGATGTCATCTTGTCTAAAGCCTCTGCCCGAGCCTGCTCTGTACACTTCCCTGCTTATGACTGCCACCTTATGACTGCTTATGATGTCTTGCTCGAGGCTTAACTGCCTGATCTCTCGATTACGATTCGCAACGTCGTTGGCAACGTCTCCATTCCTGCCTTGCACCTCTGGCACTGTGCACACCACGATCTACGCTTGCTGTGCTATTGCCCTTATACCGTCCACTCTCTCAGCTTATCTTTCACTACTTGTTGGGCGTCACCATTCGGGACATCATTTAGCCCCGCGGTTAGCACTACCAGTTACACCCTGCAATATTCTCAGAAACTTCACTTTTTTTGTCTTTCTCAGTACCTCGTCCATTGTCCTCCCTGCGAATACCCCCACTGCTGCCCGCCTATAAATCTTTACACGCTCGATTATAGTTCTTTTGCAGCTCCCTCATGTTTGAGTCGCCAGCGATTAGCACTAGGATACTCTGCCCCTCCCTCCCAACTTCCGGACTTTGCTGCCTCTTATCAGTGGCTGTGACCTCCTTCCTAGGGCTTGATTAGTTCCCTTTCTCTCCATCGTCTGTAGACTTCCCAGCTTGCACCTGTGCGCAGCTCTTCCGGTCTGAACCTGTTTCAATTGCTTGCTTATCAGTGTCCATGCCAGTGCAAGCCCCATCCATGTGGCTGGCGCTGGAATGTCGCCAATGTGGCTTCCATTGGCGGTGTCAGCCTTTTTTGACTCCCACTGACGAAGCTGTTCTTGAACTTTGTACTTCTCTGCCTTCTCAACCTGAAACTCTCCTTCTAGAGCATCCATACGTAGCACTGGCTTGCTGTTTGCCTGTTGAGCCCTGTCCAGGCATGCACCTAATAAGCAGCATTTGCACATAGAACCTGCCCCTTCGGCCTCCTCGACCGATTCGAACCGTGTTTCTTTTAGATTCAGCGACGCCTCACTGTCCTTATATTTAACCTTCAGAGCCACAACCAACTTAGCAGCACTCCGTTATTGCTACCACCAAATGCTAAGATATCTACAGGCTCGAAAAAAAAACAGTTAAAACATGTGCACAAATAAAATGAATTTCTACCTACCGCAAATGCCGATCGATCACTTAGAACAGGAATGTCTTTCTAAAAACGTTAACGCACAAATAAGAACTGAAAATCTATAGCTGCCAGCCAGAATAGACCCGGCCGATAATAGGACAATGACCTAAATTTTATTCCTCATCCTGCACTTCCCCTAACAGCCAAAAATCTAAACAAGCCCTACTCTGAAAATATTAAAGAAAAGTAGTCATGTATTTTTCGCAGTGGCGTCGCTCTCGCAGTCGTTCTAGTCCCGGTCTCCATACGTGATCCTAAAAGCACCTAAACATGCGTCCGGACAGCGCTGCTGTCAACTATCAACTCTGTCAACTGGAAAAGTGCGTTGCAACGCCATCTACAGGCGGCATCTGGGATCGAGACAGCCAATGCGTAACTTTTATTCTCAGCAGGCATGTCGCCTGGCTGGTTTCAATGTCTCGTGCTTTAGTTCGCCAAAATGCAGAAGTTTTCTGTTGCTCGGGATTCCGCCGCGTGTCTAGTATACCACTTTTGTCCCTGATAGTACGTCGAGAGCGCAACCGAAATGCGCAAACTGAGATGTCCCGCAACCCGCAACATACGGAGCGTGTCGAAAAAAGAAAGCCCGGGAAGCTTGCACGCACAGTGGAAAATTTTCAAGGGAAACCGTCCAAACGTCATGAGCCGCCATCTTATCCTGAATTTGTTTCTGCATCTATGCAAGACCAAGATCAACAAAACTCAACAAGAAAAATACAGCTGGAAACTCCTACCCAGCAGCTGTTGAGGAAAAGCATGGCAATCCCTGTCTCTTCTCGACTATTTAATTTAGGGCCACTGCTGAATTTTTCTAGGAAATCCAGCTCACTGCAGCATCCTGGCCAGCGAGAGAGCCGACGAAGCGGTCCGCAAAGGCCTACAGCTTCGTTACTATAGGCTCGTCATCATCACGAAATCAGGTGTGTCGCAACACGCCAAACGATATAAAAAGGATTGAAACAATGGCCTCTGGAACTTGCCTAGTCATCATTACCCGTTTCTTGATTCCATCGACCCACAGCTGAGATTGCGACTACCACTCGGATACTGCGTCATTTGGGAACAATTTATCATCGGAGGCTGTTGCACTAACACTCTACGATATCTTTCCAAGTGAGACAACTGCGGCTCAATTGAGACTGTACTTCATATTCTATTCGAATACCCAGCGTACGCAAACGAACGTACGCACTATGGACAAAGCATGCAGTCCATCACCGAAGTGACACTCATAACGGACTCTATTAACATCCTTTAGGTTAATCCAGATAGCAGCGACGTGCAATGATAATTTTATTCGCCTATTTAGGCGCTATTGGTGTTTTAGACAAACTCTAAATTGCCCGAACACTTCATCACCCCGCTTTACATGCACGGACTTGACTTCGGTCTCGTCTAAAAAGCCATCATGAAGTGAGTTATTGCGTGGAACCCTTTTCAATCACCGCGCTCTTTTCTAGCACTTCTTTATTTACTCCCCTAGGCCTCTCCTACACAGAGAAGAATGCCAGCCGGCTAAAATCTGTTTTTCACTAAAGAACTCTCTCTCTTTCTCTCTCTAAGGTTTCCGCTCACATTCAGCCCTCTTCGTTCTCACGCATAAGTCTAGGATTAAAGCTGCATGGAAATGAAATGGAGGATTTGTAGAACGATGAATGACAGCGCTAGGAAAATATAAAAAAATTCGGGGACACTAAGCATAGAGAAACATACTTACGTAAATTGCGGACACTCGAGCCGTTCCGCGGCCAATCCAGCAAGATTCTGGCGGCGTAGCAATGTGAGCTTCCGCTTTACCTCAAAGGTAGACAGCCTATAATACATCCACCGGTTTGCATCCATGCGTTCCGTTTCCGTAGAGACGCTGATGCTTCGCCGGTCATGTGACGCTGGATATGCCCAGGAGGGTAAAGCTGATCTCGCAAAGCACACCACGCATACAAATCTCCATCTTGGACGCCATCTTAAAACGCATTATTTTGGCCAGCATAGTTTTTTCTCGCATTGTCCAGTATGGGTATAGTTTGAACCTGAGCCCGGAAAACCGCGGCAGAGGAAATAATTATATGTCACTTTTACGCGTGTTTTAATGTTTTGAACACATTTTGTAGTCTTCAGAACAGCGAATGTGGTTCTTTCTTTTAGTATAAGACGATTGCGAACGAAGTTCACTAGTAAACTAATAAACCCCTCGGAGTTCCGGTTTTAAACTTCTGCTTTCAAACCTGATTTCAGGTTGCTTAAGCTATGAGATCAAGGCACTAATGCAAAAAGCGACGTGTGACAGAGTCACTGCGCTCTAGTGCACCGCGATACCACCTTCGTGCGTTGCATACATCAGGATCAGGCGTGTCGCATCATCTGGCAGTAATCGCTGGAAATGATACATCTGCTCATTTCACGACAAGTGTTTACTGCAAAGCGTGTGAACGAAAATCTCCCGCTCCCGGAACTTCCTTTAAAGGTGGATGACACCAAGCGAATTCTCGCTGCCGTTTACTTTGTCACCGCATTCGGCTTTCTAAAGGCGGTAGCCTCAATCTGCTTGAAAGAGTACACATTGCTGCTATTTATAAAGGATGTGGGTGCTCTTGCTTATATACGTTTCATATTACGCTTTGCAGCACATTTCTGCATGCGGTAAGTGAAGGTGACACTTTTGAAATGAATGGCTTCTCAACGACAACGACACAAGAAGAAGAACACATGCGCACTCTACCAACTGTTTATTAGACGCAAAATAATCACACACATAATCCTCCGCTGAAGCATGTGACATGGCGCATTATCACTCCGAACACGGCCAGTGATAGGAAATCGGCATGAAAACAAGACAACATACATGTAATCGCGCAACCCTTGTTATACCGTAGGTATAAAGTACTAGCAGTGCTAGCTTCTGATAAATGGTTTTAGAGCGCAGCTCTTAGGCGCCATTTCCGCGTTTCGCGGCGTCACCGTTGCCGTTGTCCGTTGTAACCAGCAGTGGACACCCTTTAAGCTGTGAAAGCAATGCAGCGCGAGTTTGGAAAGGAGAAAGTAAAAGCGCAACCTCCTCCCCGCCTTAGCAGCCGTGACGCCACCGAGTAGCGGTAGAAGGAGCGCGCGTGCGTCGGCGGTTGCAGCTACACCGCAGCTCCTTCGCCTGACGTCTCGTTGCAGTCGAGTAAGTCAGACGCATTGCTCCGAGGCGGCCCAGTGATTCCGCCCCAAGCGGTTCGGAGAAGCGGCAGTGGGTTGACCAAAAGGCTTCGCCAAGCACACTTTACAATTTCCAAAGTGTCTTCGGTATTTTCTGACGAGAAGCTACTCCAACTCGGAATCAGCAATACCTTCGATGAGCTTGCCGAGGCTCAATTGGGGGCACAACTCATCAGACTCAGAGGCTCCTCTACGGGAAGGGCGCTCCTGAGAAGGTTGGGTCGGAACACGTGCGGACTGGTAGACAGATACGCGGACGTACCGGACGACCTTAGAAAGACCTTTAGTGTAGGACCCCTGCCTAAAAACATGGATCCTAACCTACACGAGGACAGACGAAAAGCAAGGGCCGAGCAGATAGAAAGGAGGCTAGGCCGATCAGAGAACACAGTCTATACGGACGCCTCCATGTACGTACATGCAGGGAAGCGCTTAGCCGCTACGGTGGTAGTTAATAGCACAGGAGACATGGCCACATGCGCCTCAGTGGAGGTCGTGGGCATAACGGAGGCCGAGGAAATTGCCGTCGCGCTGGCGGTAGCAGAAGGCAATATTAAAGGCCGATCCCTAAACATCTTAACAGACTCGAAAGACATGTGTAAAAACTATACGAAGGGCAGAATTAGCGGCATGGCCCTCAGGATAATCAGTGGGGCAGCAGCCTCTGCTGAGAAGACACCCATACATTACATAATCTGGGTCCCAGGCCACGCAGGCGTAGCGGGGAACGAAAGAGCAGACAGCCTAGCTCGAGGGCTTACATACCGAGCAGGCATGTCAGATGTTCTGGAGCTTCAGCTACTAGCATGCGAGGGGGGATACACAGAGACATTACAACTATACAGGGGGACTAGATTCAAGTACCCACCACCACACAAAGCCCTCACGAGGGAGGAAGCAGTCGGCTGGCGTAGGCTACAAACAAACTCCTTCCCCAACTTGTACATCTATAACAAGATGTCACCAACACAATACAGAGCAAACTGCCCCTGGTGCGGCGACACACCCACACTATGCCACATCACATGGGAGTGCGAACGAAATAAAGCATTCCACCAACACGAATTCCCGAGTGCGGAGCAATGGGAGAGCCGGCTCACCAGCAGCGAGCTCGCGGCCCAAAGGGCCTTAGTGCGGCACGCTACTGATGCAGCGCGACTCAGTGGAGCCCTGGACTAGGGGCCCAACATTGCTGAAGAGAAGCCTCAAGTCGCCGGCGCCACGAAAGACGACGGAGGCTTCGAATCCGCGAATCTCTTAAAAGATCTCAATAAACGTTTTCTATACTACTACTACTTGAGGAAAGGAAATGCGCAATATATGTCTCCCGCAGGTGCGAAACCAATAGAGCGGGGCCTAAAGCAGAGGGTAAAATTTGAAAATTAGTTTTTGAGGAAAGGAAATGCGCAGTATCTGTCTCACACATCTCGCTGGACACCTAGACCAGAGGGAAGGCGCATAACTGCAATCTTGGAACAGTGGACACCTGAATCGTGCTGTAAGCTACGTGGCGGTCGTGACTGATGTGCGCTATTGAAGCGAAAAGCTTCACTAGGCTAGTGAACACCGCGCTTTGCGTGTGCCACACTACAGATTAGACAGTTCTGCGCATGCACAAAACCGACTGACGTCACGCATAGCGCAGACACTCGCCATGGTCGGGCGCCTCAGAAACAGGCAAAACTGACAGTGCGACCAAGGTCTTCACAGCAGACTTTGTGAACAACCCTATCGGCTTCGTGTGTGACGTTTGTAAAAGACTGGCATTTGCGGAATCTTAAGCTGGTAAGTGATGCCATGCGGCAGACATTGCCCAAGCAGCACAAATTGATTGGTCCAACAGTGGCAAAAGAGTGGCGGAAATTGGCATGAATATTGGTCCTACACTGGCATTTGAGCAATCCGAGACTTTTTCCAACAATGGCCCTTTATTCATGCCAAGATTGTGCCTATACTCAGCCAGTCTAGCTACCAGCATTGACCCAACATTCAGCCAGTCTATCCACAAATGGCCAACGTTCGTGCCAAGACTATGCCCATGTTCAGCCAATCTATTAATTATGGTCCTACATTCGTGCCAATACTATGCCCATATTCAGCCAATCTATGAATAATGGCCGATATTCACGCCAATAGTATGCCCACATTCAGTCGATCTGTCAATAATGGCCCGAAATTCGCGCCAATAGTATGCCCACATTCCGCCAGTATCAATAATAGCCCCAGGTTCGCTCCGACTTGTGCCCACTTTTCCACCCTTGATCTAACTTTTATAGCTGGCATATCAATTGCAAGGCCAGTGGGAAATTGTATGCGATCGGGGGTCCCACCTAGTCTTGTACCACACCTCTTTCTGGCCAGCAACAATGCAGACATATACCGCTTGTTTTCCACCAGCCGGAGCTTGTATGTGTAACATTTTACATATAAGCAGTCAGCAGACATACAAAAAAGAAAGAACGGATTCAAAGAACGAAATTTATTGCATCTACGGTGCCGGTACATCGTGAAATGCACTTTGCCGGAGCCGCTGAATCGATTAGTCATATCGGCACTAATCGTTGCACTCCTCTTGTAAGAGAATTTTTGCAGTGCCTTGAAACAAATTCCTCGCACGATGACCTTGCTGCACGATCTTGCACGATGACCTTGCTGTACATCGCAGCTGCAAAGAGGTGCATGATGTGATCATGAGTGTAAGTACAACCATCGCAGAAAAAAGACAAGAAATAAAATAACACATTGATTTTAGTGGCGCGCAGTGTGCGAGAAGGTACTCGCAACATAGGTTGAAAGTATAATTTATAAATGACTCAATATAAATCCCCACAGTAATACCAAAACGTTGAATTGAATTTAACAATTTTTTCCCACCGTATTGCTAATTTCTAATCCCAATTTGCTATGTCACACCCTCAAATACATATTGAAAGTCACAAAAAGAGATAAATATAGTGTTTAATACAAATCAATCTATTTTTATATTTCCTATCAAAATTACATGTCTATTGCGAGCTGGTTTTTTGCCTTTTTGTTCCAGCAAAGTATGGCACAGGTGGTAGCAGCTCCTGCCCATTGAACAGCTGTGAGCAATTTTTTTTTCGCTATGAAATATAATATTCCATGCAAAGACGGCTTGCACAGTTTTGCGAAATGCGCTGAACGCAGGAGACCGAATACACTTTTTTAAAGTAAGCAGATTATCGATGCCGCTTGGCATGCATGTAACGGGGCAGACGGAAATCTTACTTGAAAACCACACGAAATCACTCTTCCGATAGTTCATGGGTGATTAATTCCAAGACAACATGGATAAAGTTCGCTGGGACCAGGAATTCCGCTTTTTCTCGTACGCCTGCAACTGGCCAAGACAAAGGCACCCGGCACGGGAATATTACACGCGGCCAGAAAACTGCTGCAGTGGAAGAATAAGCGCTTCTGGTACTCATCTTGCACAAACGATAGACGACCAATGACGTAATGAACGCAACATGAGTCGGGCCACACAACACTCCACCACGGTGATTGAAGAGATAGTCAACGCTCGGTAAATCCATTTTATCAAAGCTGAAAAATAAAGTTCTCACCATTCTGTGCAAGCCTTTGCGCTAGACATTTCGCTGTGAAAGTTGGCATTCAGAAGTTGGCGCCAGTGCTTTGTCGCTTTCTCTTTTCCTGCCGGAGAAAAAAAAGGTCGGCGCTGATTCAAATCGGCAATTACGCCAAGAACCATAATCATTTCCGAACACATTTCAATATAAAAGTATGGTGGTACTCACAAATAGAATCTTGCAGGCCAGGCTACTGAATTCCGCCATAATTGTCAAATCGTATCGGGTGTGGATTCTCGACAACGAACGGCGTCAGCTTGAGCGCGCATGCTTCGTCGGCACGCTGCTTGTGTGGCTTTTCGCCACCTTGCTAGCTACAGGCGGTACTCGTTGGGCGAGTGTTCGGGAAAGGAGGAGACGACGATGGGACAGGTTTCTTATATTTTTCGGAGAATTTGCTGCAGCAAGAGAAATGGCAGCTAGAAAAGGGGTAGAAGAAAATCTAGGGAGGGTGGATGAGCGGCTTTGCGCTTAGTTGGGCGCGAGGGGAAAACAGGTTAGAGAAGGTCAGTGAACCTAAAATGACAAAGAAAAAAATAACTCCTAGTATGGTGAGGGCCAGCGCTCTTCCAACAAAGAGGCTCGGCCCGGCAAAAGGCGGCTGTATGGGACTTCAAAAAGGGGGTGGAGAGGGGAGGGGTGAAATGAGTGAAAGAATTCCGGAATGTCCGGAGGATGCGCCATAGGCAGTTGAGCACGTGAAAAGCGGCAAGGAAACGACAATGCGGAGATGTTGGAAGTGGAAACGTGGAGCTTGGGCATGAATTTCGTCAAAACGGCTCCAAACATTAGCGTAATCTCTGCGGTCGTGTGCCTCTTTGTTTGAATCTGAGATAAATGTGTTAATATGAAAATACCGGAAATATAAAACAATAAATAAAATTAGCGGGAACAATGCGTGTTCTTTGAGTGTTTCATATATGATACGTGTGGCGGACAAAGTAGGATGACATACGTCCAAGCAACACCATTCATCAATATAATCCAATGATTCTCTTCTAGAGCGACAAATACCCCCCATTTTATACACACCAGTGTAGGCAGGTCGGTCTAAGCCATAGTCATGCGGCCCACCTGTGCGTGTCTGCGCTAGCTCGAAATGACGCGGCGCGCTATTCAGCAATGCACCTGTTATGCCTCATTGGTATTAAGGATACGCGCAAACAAAAGGAAAAAAAAAACTAGTGGAAATGCGACCGTGAAAAAGTTCCGATCTTTAATTTGATAAACGTGATAATTTAAAGCAAAAACGTATGTAGAGCCGTCGTTATAGAATACCCAAAAAGCACAGCAGAATAACAAAACAATTTGAGACATTAAAAGAACCTAGCCACCTTAGCTTTGCGGCTTCAGGAAGCAGAGCCGTTTGTACGCTTATATTTTTTTAATTTAACATGCATCTACATTTTCTTTCCCGTCTGCTGCTTCTTCACGCAGTAAATGTGCAGCAAGTTGTTCACGTCAACTGTTTATTTGCGATAAAACCAAAATCACGTTTTACTCAGATCGTTTCTTCTCTCCAAATGCGCCACGCAATAATTTGTGACCTAGTTAAATTGTAGTAGAGGAAAAAGCGATTTATTTGTTTTTTTCTAGGGTGAGCATCCTGTGGGTGAGGTATTGTGTTCAGGATTGTGTGATACGATTCAGCGTTTCGTGCAGCATAACCTTATTAGTTAAGTTGAGCCTATATCTTGAGACACGAATTTGAACCGGCAACCTATAATCGGGGGTTGTGGTATGCGAGGTATGCGAGAGATATGCGAGGCAGTATGTTAATTAGTGCGTTATTATACCAGTCCTCGAATCGAAATTTCATTTTCTTGATTGTGGCACCTCTTTCTCTCCTTCTTTTTTTCTTTGCATACCATAATTACAAAAGACGCCGCTTTTCAAAATTCGTATACCTTGGTGAATGAATCTGACCTCTGCTCACTTTCGCGCGATCAATTACATCGCGCTTTTTATTGTAATTTCGCGTCAGAGTTCGACGCTAGCGCTGTTGTTGGTCATAAAAAATAAATAAATAAGCAAGTTCGAATATTAAAAAAAACGGATTGAGAGAAATAACCACAGATAATCACAGGCACATCCTTTGGTGTGTCGTGGAGCGGCACTGCCAATACAGGGAAAACAGCGGACAAGTAGGGCCATCGTTGCGGGTGTAATGAGGCGGCACTGCCAATATGGGGACGACAGCGGACATTTAGGGCCATCGTTGGAGGTGTAACTAAGTGGCATTGCCAATACGGGGAAAACATCGGACAAGTAGGGCCATCGTTGGAGGTGTAACTAAGCGGCATTGCCAATATGGGGAAAACATCGGACAAGTAGGGCCAATGTTGGAAATGGCACATTGTGGCAGTGCCAATATGGGGACAATGAAGGCAACATTGGCCCTGTATAGGGCCACACATAGCCAACAGATTCCCAATATTGGGCCAACGGTTTGTGCTGCCTGGGTGCCTTAACATCTGTTCAGATGGGTGAAACCGTGGGTAGGGTGCGTGCCTCATGTAGGGCACTTCTAGCCAAAGAGGAAGAGCCTCTGTTCAGCGTTTGACCTTTCGCCGCAGCCGTGCGCGGTGCGCATTTGAAAGGAAAGTTATAAAAGGCGCGCTTGCCCATAGAACAGGCGCATACACTCGCCATGGAAGGAGAAGAAGAAGCAACAGTCGGACGGCGCAGAAACACCGATTTAGAAGTGGTAGCTTGAGAGTTGGCTCAGAAGCAGCGAGAGCTTTTCGCCTCAGGTATCCAAGCTGAACATCAGCTAAGCCACAGCCAATTTTTTATGCTTTGGCATTGATAACTTTGTGCCAGAAACGCTACCGCCTGCCAGGGTGGCTGGGTGGGTGTGGACTTTAACGTAGACATAAAGACAAGCGGGAATTTCTTACCACTCATGCGGGAAAACATCCCGCTCCTCTTGCTCGTAACAGCTCGCACAGCTGTGATAACCGTGCGAAATACTTGCGCAGGCCTCGTCTTTGAGAACCAGGCATTGGTGCAGCAAGTCGAGCATATATCCATCTATTTCTCTGTCCGCAACGCTTCCTTGATTACAATCAAGAAATGTTAGTGGAGTGTGCATTGAAGAAGGAATATGTGTGAAAATAACAAGTTGTCTGTAGTTTTACATACATATCTTGCTCGAATTCGTTGCCTCAATCTATCGAAAAGCTGAAACGGCTCATTCGCTGCACTCAAATTTCGCATTAGGAAGTAGGCAGTTTCTTGAAACCAAGTAGCGGAATAAAAAAATTCTCAGCAGAAGCACTATCATACATCGGAAGCAAAAGCAGTGAGAAACCTAAAAAAGCAAATAAAAACGAAAAACCACCACAACAAACAACAAAACACGCACAAGTTAGTGCGCAGAATGCTAGATATGAAACGAAGATTTCTAGAGCGGTACATGCTGTTTCGTGCATTTGTGCCTTCACATTGCAACAATCGTTCTTGATGAAGCTCTGAGCGTTGCTGCAGGCGAAAAATCCCATTATGCGCGGCTCCCACGCCAGAGAAGACACAGCACCGTCTTCCTCGTTGAATTAGAAAGATTAAAAAAATGTATGAGTTGCGCGGTAATTTAACAAACCTTCGCCATTTACGATAACAAAACACTCAACATCCAAAATAAACCAGGCACAGTAGTTGCTCCATTCACTTCGGGTATTTGTTTCCTTTGGGAATTATGGCGTTAAGGCAAGGACCAACAAAGTGCTGTCCACTTCATCGTTTGCCCTTGTCTTTTCGCTCTGCATTCTTTAGACAAGTTGTACGAATAAAGGCAGTGTGTACATTTTCTGGCCGGGCAGCATTTGCCGAAAACAAGCTTCAAAATAACGATACGTTGTTAATACAGGGCATAGTGAACAACGGATGTGGTCGATTGGGATGCTGGATAGGTTTTTTTCCGGCGCTTAAGCGGATAACGTCGTCACCTTAACAATTTTTTCTGAACGTTGCTTCCACAAAATTTCGATGAGAAGCGACAATAATGCTAAGGTGCAGCCAGCAGCGTATACAGCGAAGTACACGGGGATGGTGCTGCGACCTTCAGCGATGTCCTGGCCTGGAGGACTTGGAGGAGGCGAGAGTTTCCGGTGCCGAACTGCGAGGCGGGCTTCATGTACGGTGCGCCACATTAGGCGGTGCTGGAGCCTGTAGAAAATTTAACAACATCGGTTAGTTCTAAAAAATATATAATCCACAAAACATTTTGAACGGCATAAATGAGACTCGCGACGGGCAAGAAAGGTTTCGCCTCTTCGTGTAGAAATCTAAGTAGCCGAAGAAAAATGGGCTCTAATTCTTATATGCGCACAGCTAAGTTTACCTGAACAACCATTTTAGTGAGTAGAGGTGAGGATTAATTAAAAATGTCAGAAGTTTCTCTTAAATGAGCAATAAATAATATGTTTATAGCGCTCATAGAACTGTGCTGCAAGCAGCAAACACCAGAATCTCTACCGCAGTTTCTGCATGATGCAAACTGTCACATGCACAGCTGCCGCGGTGGCTCAGTCGTTATGACAATCGGAGACTGACCCTAAAGAGTGGGGTTCGATCCCTGCCGCGACGGGAGCATTTCCACGGAGACTTAATTCTAGAGGTGCCTGTACTGTGTAATGTCATTGCACTTCAAATATATCTAGGTGGCCTTAATTTCCTGAGCCCTTCACTAGGTCGTCCCTGATAGCCTGTGTCTTTTTGGGGCGTTGAACGCCCATAATCATCTGTTACAATGTTTTACCGAGACGTGAATAATTTTGTCAGTGAGTACTGCGAACTATAATGCCGTAAAATACGCGCAAGCGTGCTGCGCAGGCATGATAGCAATAGGGTTTGATTTTTGAGCACAAGTATTGATAACCGTCATCTACGTTTGCGGCTCAATAGCAGGACAGGGGCCCCCACAATATATGTGCAGTTAAATATGCATTGGGCCATCCGTTTACCACATTGAGTGGCCTGCTTGTTTCGGCATGCGCCTCGCATGCGTGAGTAGCGTTGTTCGATTCCTACTGCCGCTGGTTTGATAGAATCGCTACAAGCTTTTCCTGGCTAGTGCTCGGCATTTTCCAGCTGAAATGTTTGTGTTTCCGATGCTACATCGCGTAGGGGAAAAAATGTTTTTTTGCGGTACAGGCTCCACGCAAAGATCGCCTTATTCTGGTGTGCTAGTGAAGTAGTGGTTTCGCACTCGAAATCTTCTGCGATGGCGCTATGTGGCCATCCGTTCCCTTGCGCCATAAAAAAAAGCACAAAGTCGTCGCCTGGCATCCCTTCAAACGACATCTCTGCAGAGTTTGCAATCCCAGACGCTTAATCACTTTCTTTTCAGTTTCTGTAAGATCTTTCATAACTATTAATCTAGTTCCTGGACCTGCCTACGTAGTGAATCACGCAGAAAATACACGCTGTGTTAAGGTTTTCACAAATTCCATTCTTATTCCGCGCCCTCATAGAGGATTTCCAGTATCGCAATGACAGACTGCACGAGAGCGCTTTCGACAATAGGGTGCAGAAAAAAGAATACACAACTGATAATCAGGAAAATGGGCGTTAGATACCATGCGGTAATGATTACATACTGCCAGGCACAGTCCGTGGGGAGTTTGTGACGAACTCAGCCCTGAGGCCTTCGCTCGCGTGAGTCCTAGAAAAATCTGTAAAATCTACAAATCGATATGAATATGTTCGCCTACCGTGAAGGGTTAGAGAAAACCATATGAGACGGCCGATGGACCAGTCCGCAATCGTGTCCGGGCAGCAGATTCCATTTTGAGGCGGCCAGGATTTCCTCGTCGCTGCATATAGACAGCGCCACGTGTTCTCCGTCCCGGGCGCGTTCGTAGCACAAAGACGTCGACGTAAGACTCACGCAATCGGCGCGACAGCGTTCTATGAATTCCACAAGGAAGTTGTCGCCGGTCCGCGTATCGTTAAGGAAGTAAAGGTCAAACTCTCCCAACCAGTGCACCGTGAGGCAAGGCATAACTGAGCCCGTCTCCACGTTAAGCTTGAGCTTTTCCATGCTTGTGGTACTACTCGACAGGGTGGGGACGCTCTCAATGGCAGTGATCGTGGTCTGCACATAGTTTCCGAGGAAAAACATCCCCACAGTCCAGACAGCCAGGACGGCGCTGCGGTAGGGCGCAGCGTTTCCAACGGTGTCGGGGGGGCATCGCCCAAGGAGTGAGCAGACGAGGAATAGTAGGAGACGAGCGGGCGAGAAGTGGAGGCGGGGGTACAAGAGCAGACTGCGAAGCCAGACAACTGAAACGATGGAGGCCGCTAATAAGGATGTGATGGCTGCAAACCAAAGCACTGAGATCCACGAATCGATAAATGACAGAATAACAGTGAGTTCGCGTCGACTGAATATGCACATCTGTGCAGGAGAGTAGTAAGCGTCTACTGAAAAGTAGCAAAGTGAGGCAAGCCTGCCCGAGACAGGAGCGAGTTCAAAGTCTGCTTCCTTATCGACTAGATAGTTAAAAGTATCACCGACCGTGATAATATCTACCGTGTTATTTTTCGTTCTGTATGCGTCTAATAGGGCCAAACTTTCCGGGTGGTCACTGAATTGAGCATATGTCATTCCGATAGTCGCCACGTAATATTTTCCGGATGGAAAATTTTTTTCAAGTGGTGTCTTTAAGAGCACCTCCGAAGCTGATTCGTAGTACTTTCTAATGTCGCACCTCTTGAAGCCATTTGCGGGAACGCTGAAACTTTGCGGAGTCACGCTGGTTACTTGACAGAGGACTTCTTTATGGAACTCATTAAGCGTTTGCTCATGGGAGTCGCCAAAGACGAACATGCGTACAATCCAAACGTACCTCGCTCTTATTTGCAGTTCTTTTCTCGTGGCTTCGGTGAGATTCCAGTACCATGGGACAAAAAAGAGCCGGCCCGCAGAATACTGTTCGTCCCAGTCGCTTGTTCGGCAGGCAGTTGGCAGCGGGATGACGCTTTGTATCTGTAGCGGGGTCCCGCTGAGGTACCTGACAGGAACAGGCAAATGCTTGGATAGGTTTTGAAGTGGCGGTTTCATCTTTGGCGGGTGGATTATGATACGTTGCGCTCTGGAAAGCATGGAGGCTTGGAGTACTTCCAGCATCTTCGGTTGTAGGGTAGCAGCATCCCAGGGCACTGGATGTTGTTTGTCCGCTATCGCTGTGCATAAGACGGCAAAGAACGTGGCGATGCCAGAGAAACTGCCCGCCATTGCAAAGTATGCCGCAGATAATTACGCTAAGCCTTGAGAAGTTTCCTGCTTTCGCCTCACTATGTTATTTTATATAGGCAGTGCTCTGCTTTACAAGTGCTGTACTACTGAAAAACTATACCAGCGCAGGAGGTTGCAAGACACACTGAAAGTGAATACAATGCAGAGTGCAGTTCTCTCGAGAAAATAGGGGAGATTCCCTTGTGCTTTTGTACTATATGTGAGCAGCTTACAAACCAACGAATCTTTCCTTTCCTGCTACCGCGAAAGATATATTTATCCGGAGAGGCTCAATTCAGAGTTTGATTACGTGCTGTATGGCTGTGGTGATGGCTTGAAAAGGTGCACCTGTGGTCTTTCTGTAGTGCTGTACGTTGAGAGTATGCCGTAAAAGAAGAAACGAGCCTACGCGGCGGCCGTTGCTGGCGTTGCGCTCGTCTGGTAGCTATCGGTGTCGATGCGATGTAATCTCTCCGCGGCCTCTGCGGAGAGATTTGGAATAAATGCGCAAAGTTGAAGTACTGTTCGAGAACCCACAAAATGCGATACTGCTGCTTCGTCGTTCAAGACGCGTGAGTGCTCTGTAGAGGACCAAGGAGTAGCAGTCAGCTAAAAGCGGTTTAAGTGGGCCACTTTGGAGCACGTCCCTATCGAGCGGCCCGCTCTGTACTATTGCTTCTAAGGCTGCAGGAGCGTTTTCGTGCCAAAATGTCAAAACCTTCGCCTCTGTACAGCGAAGCGCTGTCACAATGCACTCACCGATTGCTTACTTTTTCCTACTTTTAAATTCTTGCATTCATTGAAAGTTTACTGACACGGTTTGCTAACAGGGGGATAGTTAAGCGGCTTCTTAGTTTAAGGCTCACGTGATGAGGTCTGTAGATCAGCACGGAGGAGCAGTCAACTAAAAGCGAACGCAGTGCACATCGCAGCGTATAAATATGGACTCTACCCCTCGCAAATGATGCTTTTAAAGCTGTAGGAGAGTTTTCATGCCAAAATATCAAAACATTTCGCTGGCGTACAGAGAACCACTGTAAGAACACAGTCACCGACTGCTTGCCTTTTCCAACTTTTCAATTCATGCACTCATTGAAAGTTTACGGACACGGTCGATTAACAGGGCAATAGAGAAGCGGCTTCCTAGTTGAAGACTCGCGTGATTAGGTCTGTAGACGACCAAGGAGGACCAGTCAACTAAAAGCCTACCCATGGGACATTGCAGCGTCTAAATACCGAGTCGATCACTCGCTAATATTGCTTCTAACGCTGCAGGAGAGTTTTCGTGCCAAAATGTCAGAACATTCCCCTGTGTACAGAGAACCGCTGTAAGAACGCAGTCATCGATTACTTCCCTTTTCCAGCTTTTCAATTCTTGCTCTCATTGAAAGTTTACTGACACCGTCCATTAACAGGGCATTAGAGAAGCGGCTTCCTAGTTTAAGCCTCGCGTGATTAGGTCTGTAGACGACCAAGGAGGACCAGTCAACTAAAAGGCGACCCAGTGGACACGGCAGTGTCTAAATACCCAGTGGATCACTCGCTTAATATTGCTTCTAACGCTGCAGGAGAGTTTTCGTGCCGAAATGTGAAAACATTCGTATGTCTACAGAGAGCCGCTGTCATAACGCAGATAACGATTGCTTACTTTTTGCAAATTCTAGATTCATGCGCTCACTGAATATTTACATACAGGGTCCGTTAACAGGGTGATAGAGAAGCGGCTTCCTAGTTTAAGACTCTGGTGATGAGGTTCGCAGAGGACCAAGGAGGACCGTTAGCTAAAGGCGGACTCAGTGGACAACACAGCGTCTAAATATCGAGTGGACCACTTACTTGCATTGCTTATAGCGCTGTAGGAGAGTTTTGGTGCCAAAATGTCAAAAGTTTCGCCTGTGTACAGAGGAACGCTGCCACAACGAATTCACCGATTGCTTAATTTTTCCTACTTTTCGGTGCAAGCACTTCGTGAAAGTTTACTGAAAAGGTTTTTCTGCCAGGTTACATGCTGAAAAAAAGCCGAGTGGCGTCCCTCTACTGGGGCTTAAACAAAGAGCTTAACATCCAAATCTATCCCCCATTACGTCAACTCATTAAACGCCAGTGTGAATAACTGCGCCCAGATCCCTAAACAGCCCCGCCGCGGTGGCTGAGTGTTTACGGCGCTCGGCTGCTGACACGAAAGACGCGGATTCGATCCCGGCCGCGGTGGCCGAATTTCGATGAAGGCGAAATTCTAGAGGCCCGTGTGCTGTGCGATGTCAGTGCACGTTAAAGAACCCCATGTGGTCGAAATTTCCGGAGCCCTTCACTATGGCGTCCCTCATAGCCTGAGTTGATCGGGACATTAAACCCCAATAAACCAAACCAAACCAAACCCGATCCCTAAATACAGTCCGGGCCGACTCTCTGAGGCCGAGTTCCTCAAATTAACCGAAAATGAAATGTGTGATGGCCTCAAGGACTAAAATGTCATCAATCTCTACCGCATCAAAACTGAGAAAGAAAAAAAAGAAATACCAACAAAACATCTTGTTCTCACTGTCAACCCATGTTCACTACCGAACGCAATAAAAGTCGGCTATTTGGAAATAAATTCCGCGCCACTACATCCCGTGGCCGATACGGTGCTAAAGCAGCCAACTGTACGGGCATGGCTCAGAGTTTCCGTGGCTACAGAACATGTACGAAATGCGCCTCGCATGAAAACGTTTCAGAGAAGTGTGATTCAGTACCGCGCGGCGCGAACTCTGAAAGAGATCACGCCGCTTATTGAAGGTCGTGCCCAGTGTGCAAAACCGAAAAGGAAATAATAACTGTCAAAACAGAGGAAAACATTACATTCAGAGAAGCACGCCAACCGCTCTCATATACCATTGTCATGTTCTCCTTCAGTGCCACAACGAAATTCTCCGATGTGGTGCGACGGGGCGGTACACCAACCGGGCTTCGGCGCCAACCCAGGCCAGACACGGTGCGCCTGTGGCAGGGCCATCTTCGACACCGGAAGACGCACGAAGGCCAACCTGCCAACTCTCGAAAAGGGCTCTCCAACCCCCGACACGGCAACCCAAAAGACTTCCCCCCATGGGGGAGGTCTCCATCTTAAACAGCAGCGGCTTATTCGTGGCACTCCCAGGCCTCCGGAGAGACAATGGACAGAATTCCCAACAAATCCACAATGCAGGAGTAACACATCTGTCTTTAGCATGCCAGGAAACCTAAAACTCAGGTTACAAGCCCCAATCAATCGGGAGCCTAGGTTTTTAAGCGTATCCCATCAAGATCAGTAAAAAGGGCATTCCTTATTCAATTTAACTACATTCAAGTAAAGGACTTCTTTAATTCAACATAGGAAATTTTTATAGAAATATAAATTCTTCTACTGTGACACAGAGCACACTAGTATGATCTCTGGAGGTGTCGCTTTATTAGTACACAGTGGTATTGCAACTCGCAAAGTCAAGTTTAAAACTACATATGAAGCAGTTGCAGCCACTGTCCTGCATTTCAAAACAATTACAGTGCGTGCCATGCATGCAGGAGGAGCGGGGTTTTATCTCCAGTGCTGCCGGGTACCCACCGGTGACACAATGGGTACAAGCTTCCCCTGGCATGTTGCTCGGAATATTGAGAGTGTAAGACATGGGAAATGCGTCTTCGACCCCACCTTGAGCAAATGAAAATACCTTGTGTCATGTCGCTTTTTGGCCTCAGATGCAATTGCTCTATGAAAAATCACTATCACATCAATGTTCCATATACCTCGCGCCGCACTTTACAGTAACAGTCCATAATCTGGAAGCACTTTCTAAGTAGCTACCGGAGCCATATTTGGAGGCTAAAGATTTTAATGACCAGTCTCATTTTTGACGAAGCGAACATGCCGACCCTAGAGGTCGTATTTCAGAAGATTTTATTCTGTTCAAAAATGTCCGCCTGCTATATAAAGGGAAACCCACATTCTGCTCTCCAAGCTCTGCAGAAATGAGCTTGATACACCGGCCTTTTAGTTCAGCTTCTTTTTTTACCGATAATAATTTGGGTACTCTTCATAACATGGACGCAATCACTTTCCTATAGTAATTAAGTCGCCATCACCTCCGTCACTTAATTCGAGTAGACCAACTCGTTGGAAACTCTACGTATCTTACTGGCCGCTATTTCAGGAAAAGGTCACACTGAAGAAAATTTTTTCACATGATCTTAGAGCAGCCGAGCTCAACGATATAATTACAACATGTATTAAAACTGTTGCACGCGCAGCCAATTCTGTCTTCGAGAGTGGTACGCCAAATCCACAAGGTTTGGTGCAACCGACATTATAGAGACGCAAAAAAAGAAACAAAATGAAGTTTGACAAATTTCACCCAGGTATCCAGCTGCGTAGCACGTTTTAAGCTTTAAAAAGGCGCGTGCAAACGTAGGAAATATCCGTCGCGATATGCAGAAAACTTCATGCAGAACCCGAGTTTCACCTATAAACAGTTTCATCATATCGGAAAAAATGTGGAAGCAAGTTCGTCACCTGAATGGCAGCTTCTCCCCTCTCGCAGCTCCTTCTCGTACAGTCTTTATTACGCAAACAAGTACGCTGGAACAGTTGTGTGAGATTCCAGCGGTGAAAAAAAGACGGCGAAAAAAAAAGGGGGCGCCAAGCAATAGTAATCCGTGGATTACTCTCTGTTTGCGCCCCCTATGTAAACAAATACCGCTTTCTGGAATATACCTCAGTTGAAGTCGCTCGTTCGTCCTGACTCCTCTGCCTTCGTCTGTGTCTTTTTTCGCCGCTGAAATGTCTCACATTTGTACTAACAAGCAAGTAGCCCAGCTTTCTACGCTTAGAGACGGAATAAGTGGCAGACATATAAGATGAACATTTCTCAAGTGTTTCCAGCTCTTCACACTACACCGAACAATTTTTGAAGTATAATAAAAACGCACAGGAGAAACAAAGACTTACAAGAAGCGGCAGCACAGACAAGTCATACAACACTTTAATCCCAGTTCATTAAATAAATTAGGCATCATCTGCCTTCAAACAGACTGCGTCCGGGCCTGACGAAATTCATTATGAAATGTTGGCACTTCTATTTCAGCTCTGTGCAGAAGCACTGTAGAGATTTTTGGTTGGTTGGTTGGTTGGTTGGTTGGTTTATTGGGGTTTAACGTTCGAAAGCAACTCAAGCTATTAGGGACGCCGTAGTGAAGGGCCCCAGAAATTTCGACCACCTGGGGTTCATTAACGAGCACTGACATCGCACAGTACACAGGCCTCTAGAATTTCGCCCTCATCGAAATTCGGTCGCCGCGGTGTTGAGATTTTTAACAGAATATCGATGGCGGGATTAATGGCTGAAACGCCGAAAAATGCCGTTATTGTACCATTCTTGAATGGCACAAAACATTTACAGCGCCATAATCCTTACAAGCTGTCTCGCTAAATCGTTTTTAAGCGATGGGAACATTAGGCTGATGTTTGTTCTTTGATCTCGTAGACTGCATGACATCCACCAGTGTGGATTTAAAAAAAAATCTTGTTCATCATTTGGGCATCTCGTCCGCCTTGAAAATACTGTCAGAGAAGCACTGATACCAAAACACCACTGTCTCGCAGTTTTATTGGATATGAAAAAGGCTTTTGACAGCACGTGGAAGTCAGGCATTCTCCGCGACCTAGCAGACCTAGGTACAAAAAATCTTGTTCATTTCGGAATCTCGTCTTCCCTGAAAATACTGTCATAGAAGCACTTATACCAAAACAAAGATGTCTAGCAGTCTATTTGACATGGAAAAGGCTTATGACAGCGCCTGGAAGTTTGGCGTTCTCCGCGACCTAGCGGACCTAGGTATTCATACTTTCAACTGCGCAAAAAAACACGGACACAAGGTAGAAGGCACGACACGAGCGCAGACTATCAACTAAATTTTTATTTCAGGAATCAGGTGCTTATAAAGGCTCAAAAAACCTAGGGTACAGATGCATAGAAACAAACGCAACACAATCACGACCTTTGGCGCGCGCACTGTCAATTACTTCAACAAAACAAACCCCCCCCCCCCCCCCCCCCCGAAAAGAAATTCTGCAAGTGTTGTCAAGTTCCTTTCCGAGCTAGAAGAAGAAAAAAAGTACTTTGCCTTCAGCATAGACGTAGAGGACTTATTTTACTCTCTGCCCCACGCTCAGCTCATGAAGAAAGTGAAAGACTGCATTGTCTTGGACAACAACGAGGTGGCTTTTGTGGCCAAATGTGGCATATCGGTGGAAGTTTCCTTGAGCTGCTTTCTTTTTACCTAGATTCTACTTTCGTTGGGTGGGGTGGGAAAGTCTTTGTCCAGAGGTCGGGAGTGTGCATAGGCTCTAGAGTTCCGCCCATTTTGAGTGACGTTTTCTTAAGTAGAATGGATCAGGAACTGGCGGAATATCTTGTTAATCTTGCAGGAAAGGTATTCCGTTATATGGATGATTTTTTGGTTTTCCCGCTGTCGAGTTCTCCTAAGGGGGTTCCGGACGTCGTCAAAATTTTCAGAGAAAGGGGCGACGGCTTGAAGTTCACCTTTGAACTACCAAGCCTGGGTACTCTTCAGTTCCTAGAGCTGAGTATCGAGTGCCTTGAAAAAGGAGTATGTTGGAAATGCCACTCTCGGACCACAAAACCACTCCTGAACTATGGTTCTGGGCGCTCCAAACTGATTAAGGCTGGCATAGTGACCTCCTGTCTGAAAGCTTCCCTGGAAAAATCCTGTGAGCATAGGGTTCAGGCCAGCTTCCAAGCACAAATAAGGAGGTTGAAGAAAGCCGGTTAACCTGAGCTTGTTCTCGGCCAGATCACTGAAAGGATCTTAGCCGACACAGGGAGGGTAGGTGTTCAAAAAGAGAATAGAAAAGGACGAATTGTAGGGATTCCATACGTTCACGGAATTTCGCACAGGATAAAAAAAGTGGGGGCTAGATACGGAGCAACTGTCATTTTCACCGCAAGGAATAAGCTGGCGGGGGTCTGTAGCGCTGTACGCAACAAGCTTGAGCCAGAGGGCCACAGATGAAAAGGTGGATGCATGGTAGCGGACAGGAAGGAAAACAGATTCACGGATTGTGGCACGGGGGTGGTTTATGAAGTCCCCTAAAGTGTGGTAGGTCAACATCGGCCAGACGGGCCGATGTATTAATGAGCGGATGGCGGAGCACCATAGGTCGTTGAAGGGCGCGGTCTCGTTTAACCTTGCATTGCACTGCAGGAATTGCCAGGGATGCTTTCCACATCTGAATAAGACCACAATCTTATTCAGACACCGAGACCAGATATGCAGGGAGATAGTGGAAGCATATCTCCTCAAGAAAAAAGGAGACACATGCATCGCTTCGCCTTTCGTCGGCCTGCTGGATGAGGAAATACCGTTTCTACGCAATTATCTCTGCACGAGTAGGAAGTACGGAACGTTGGCCTGACCGCTTGCCACCTGTTCGTTTTTCCTTGTTTTTTGGGGTTTTTTTGGTTTTTTTTTTGGAGGGGGGTTAGTTTTGTTGAAGTAATTGACAGTGCACGCGCCAAAGGTCGTTATTGTGTTACGTTTGTTTCTATGCGTCTGTACCCTGGGTTTTTGAGCGTTTATAAGCACCTGATTCCATAAATAAAAATTTAGTTGATAGTCTGCGCTCGTGTCGTGCCTTCTACGTCGTGTCCGTATTTTTTTGCGCAGTTGAAAGTATGAATCCCCACCAACTCGCCCAGTTTTCCGTCCTTATTGACCTAGGTATCTAGGAAACAATGCCGAACTGGTTAAAAGATTTCCTCTCACGGTCTTTTTATGTACCCCTAGGTTTCCACCCTTTCCAGAAAATTCGTTCAGGAGGATGGGTTGCCGCAAGGGTGTATTTTAAGTTTGTCGTGATTATCAATTCCATACCTAAGATAATTCAAAAGTCCATTATGTATTCTCTATGTCGATGATCTTCAAATAGCGTGCACGTGCTTCTGCCCATCAAGCTCTGAGTGGCAGGTACAACTGACATTACACAGACTTGAAATTTTGGCGGACAATAAATGGTTTAAACTCTCCGCAAAACCAGTTGCTGTTCTTTTCTAGCTTAAAATAATTTTCAGATCACTCCTAGCATGCACTTAAATGAAATTACACTTCCAGTATAATAAGAATTTGAATTCTGGGGCATAGCATTAGTCAAGAACTCACATTCCTGCCACACATAAACATCGTCAAAAAGAAAGCTTCCCAATCTTTGAGTATAGTTAAAGTACTGTCAACAAAAAGCTGAGGATCTAATCGAACATGTCTTTTTCAACACTACCGGCCAGCAGTAGGCTATACACTAGAATACGTATGCGGTGAGTATGGATCTGCGACTGGACCCAGTGCATAACGTTGTTTTGCATCTCTGAACTGGCGCGTACAGATCATCCCATAAATAGCCTCTAAGCCGAAATCAATGAACCCTCTCTTACACCGAGAAAAACTACGCTCACATGCAAATATGTCTTGAAAATCTGTTCACTGCCGAGACATGTGTGTCAGCCCATATTTAGAAAGAATGCCTCGAGTACGCCGTTCAACAACAAAACCCACTCAACCAGACCTCTGCTTCTCCGCTCCAAAGATATTTGCCGAAACAAGGAAATACTGGATAGTCTTCCTGACTTCCTAATGTAGCCTCAAGCCAAGACCAATTGCCCCATGGTACAGCCTTCTCACTGTATGTGTCATTACATTAACATCCTAACACCACACACCACAGGTACACATATTACACGAATACTTCTCACTAGAAGAAAAATAGGTGAACTACACAAATTCTTACACTGACGGATAAAAGACGACACATTATGTCGGAAGCGCAGTAATAGAAGTGGAAAAAGTAGTAATGCTTCCAATCTGCGTATCAATTTTTACTGTCCCATTATTATGCTGTCTCTGTAGCTATAAGTCGGATAATAAACAACGGTATTGAAAACAGCATAATATAAAACGATTCACTTAGCCTGCCCATGATATTAGGCCCCGCAAAACGCAGTCAAACCGTTACTAAGAAGCATAATACAAAACATAGAAGAAATCATGACACACAGGCACGTGACAAAATTCTGCTGGGTGCCGAGCCACATCGGGATAGACGAAAATGAAAGAGCCAACCTTTGTGCTGCAGAAGCTCGCAGCTATGAAATCGAGGAAGTAAGCATGCCCGATTCAATGTGCATGAAATTAATACACACAAGTTTGAAAGCTGAATTGCAGACAACATGGGATACGAAAATGAGCAATACGCTGCATTCTGTAAAGCCTGTCCTTGGGGAATGGAAGACCTGTACGCACCATGAGCGTTTTATAGGAGAAGTCGTCTCCGCATAGGACGCAAACACCTGACACAAAACCTCTTACTCACGAATCAAGGCAAACATCTTTGTGAAATATGTGGAGACGGGCTCACACTTAAGCATAGGTTTACTGTTATGCTCAAAACTTCAAAAAATAAGAAAAAAGCACTGCACTAAATTATGTAAAGAACAAATCCCTTTTCTTCTATTGCTCCTCATAGGAGATAATGCAATTGTTGACATACCTTATGTTTTTAGGTTTTTGAGAGAAGCTATTTTTTTGATAAACTGAAAATTATAGGCCAGCATCTCCTTGATTTTGAAATACCTCAGCCACTTTCTCAGTCCTGTAAAGAAGGCTGAGATCATTATATCTTTGGTTGAGAACCTGGAGCTGCTTGTCAAGCCAACCACGGCTGCTGAGCTTACCTGAACTTCCTTAAAGATTTTACCATTAGCCATTTCAAAAATTTTTTCGTTACCTTCACTAGGTGGCACCAAATAAATGTTTAGGCCATTTTTTTCCATCGTTGTTTTGCACTTCTTTACAAAATCCTGCAGAAATCAATTTTCCAATACCGTGTGTTTGGCGCATGATAACATTAGACGCTCATGCAGCACTAAACCAAATAAAACAAGACAACAATCACACTGCCCATTAACAAGGCGATAGCGAAGCGGCACGCGTGAAGGCGACCTTCAGCGAGTGCAGTGGTCCGTAAGCACTTAAAGCAGTCAATCAAAACGACCACATACTTCTTTTCGTCAGTAATCCATCAAATGAAACTGCACACATCGATGGAATGAATGAAACTGCGCAAAAACACCCTGAACACATGCAGACTGGTGGTTAGAGAGTGTCTGCAGAGCACAGTTGGAGGCTGTGTAGAGAAGGCTTTACGGCAGGGCACCGGAATGGTGTTGATGAGACACTGCTGCGCAGTGTAGGCGCTGCTATGCAGCGCCTACACTGCGCAGAATTCTAGAGGCCTGTGTACTGTGCGATGTCTGTGCCATTATAGAACACCAGGTGGTCGAAATTTGCGGAGCCCCTCACTACGGCGCCCTTACAGCGCGAGTCGCTTTGGGACGTTAAAACCCCATAAACCAAGCCAAACCAAACCAATCGATTAGCGTTGACTACTTTAATGAACTTCGGTAGGTCGGCGCCACAAAAGGCATGTTTACTACGACTCGTGGAAATGTGGCCTTTAAATGAGGCTTATATTGCATTTCGGTGTTTTTGTAGCACATACCTGTAGCACATACCTGGAGCGTATACCTGTAGCTTATGCTACAGGTATACGATTACGCTAAACAGAAGAAAGAGAGGCTGCCTGTGCGTTACTTGCTGGGGCATTCAGGACGAAGAAGGGCTTCGTATGCCATTCGATTACCTGTGTAGTGACGGCGAAGAAATCATCCTGTAAGATATTTGCAACGTGTCGTTGCTGGAGCTTCAGAAGAGCTTGGTGCTGACTTATACATTTTGGGTCCTTCGCTCCGGCTGCGCGTAGAGTGGGATCCTGTGGTTCCACTTTGTTGACAACTGCTTCGGGTGCACGAAGAGCTGGATCATGTCGAGTCTGGAGCTTGACTTCGTGACCTCTTACTCCGTTATATTTTTGTGCGTCAGCGTGGTTCGTTATCACTTCTGCTTGAATGGATTGATGCCGGACAAGTACAGCCTTTCTCAAAAGTTTTTAGAGCCCAGGGGGTTTGCTTCTGGGCCACATTGCTTAGCTCGTAATTCGTCCTCAGCGTCCCAAATCTCCTGAAGGTAAGAAGATTTTTGGTCCTGCTCCCTCCGATGCGTAGGACTTCCATTAGTGCTACAGGAGCCCCACAATGGTGCTTAGAAGCAAACTCCCTGGGCTCTAAACTTTTGACGAAGGCTGTACGTGTCGCGCGATTCGTCTGATTTCTCTTGTGTCACATGACCGCATTGTGCGATGGGCTAGAGCGACAAAAAGTCAACATTCACTGCAGGAGCGCCTATTTCATGACGTCACTAGGTGTAAACGGAAATGGGGCGGATCGTTGACGTACCTTAAAGAAAGCGCGCGCTACTGCACACATACTTACGCAAGAATTAACAGTACTTTGTGGCTATTCTTATTATCTACCAGTAGCACTCGGACGCGTCCACTACGGCGTCCCTCATAAGTTGAGTCGCTTCGAAATGTTAAACCTCATAAAACTAAGGCAAATTTTACGATCATATCATTCACACAAAAGGTGGCTAATATACTGAGAAGCTTCTCTATCCAATGTTCAGCTTGGGCGAACGCCACGAACAGTGTTGCATCTGGTCACTTGGATGAAAAATAAGGTACGTGGTTGGTTGCAAAGTCGCAAGCCCGACACAGAACATAACGAAGAATGTACGTAGAAGTGTTCCCAGCTCTGTAATTCGTATAGAGACATGTTTTCAAATATTCCTGGTGTGCTACGCGGCTAACTCCAGCCGAGGCCGGTAGCGATATGCCGATGCGGTCCTGCTGTTTCTTTTCACTGTCAAGTTCCTGCATGCCAGGTATTTAGGTTCGCTAAAAGTAAAGTTATTGGGCCTTCGCTACAATGTCAGATAGCACATCAGCGCGCATACTTTATCATTCACTCGCACAAAACACACCGCTGCCCTCTTTCGTCATGAAGCAGGCCTAATGCCTGTTCGCTTCATGGCTTTCTGGTTTGAGCATGTGCCTCGTAGGAAGAAAATGTGAGGTTCGATACCAACAAGCCTTCCTTTGGCCTGATGCTGGGCTTCTGTTGGGTGAATTGCTTGCAAAATGAGATTTTTAAGCACTTTCTCTTCACGAGAGCACCTTCTACCATCTCGCTCTTTGGCGAAGCCGCCTATAAGACATTTGGGTGATATTAACAGCGGTATTCGGTAGCGTCCACAGGTTTCACATAGCCCTAATCACCCGTCCTGAGAATTCCTGGGATGCGGCAGCTCCCACGTGGTAGCTGTCATTCACGTGTCACACATTCACCTGTCACGCACTGTGGCCTTCTGCACTGAAAACATCCGTTGAAGTGGAAAGCAAGCCACTACAAAATGTGTGGCATATACAGAGGCTGATTTTAGGTGTCCAGAACTTTATAAAGATGGCGCTGATGGTCGCGTGGACGCTGTCGTCACTGAGCTTTGCGGACGCAAGATAAGAAGACAGTGGTCATGGTAAGACTAAGTCTCAATCATCCTTTTAGTTTTTACTTTATGCGGCATGTTGCAGACGGAATATTCAAGACTGCTAGTACGAGACTAATCCCGTTTACAGAACTTGACATCGTGCAATATGTCATGAGCTATTCGTCAATCCTCTCTTTTTACGGACCTTACACTGAAACTGGAGCATGAGCGCCGCACTCCTGCCTACAAAGCATCAGAGATCACTGCGGCGACCGGCACTGGGAGAATTCGAAAGCAGTGACGCCTCCTGGGTGGTCGTCCTCTCTCTTCGCCCCTGTTTGCTTCTGATGATGGTGGATTTTTATGGCGCAAGGGCAACTGCGGCCAAAGAGCGCCATGGCACAAGGTTTTTCCATTCTTGCTCAAGGCGGAGTCAAGGAGCCATTTCCCAAGCATTTAACCCTAAAGAAGCCGAGCACCAGGCAGGGGAAAGCTTGTACCTATTGTATCACGGGTGGGTAGTGTGTGTATATATATATATATATATATATATATATATATATATATATATATATATATATATATATATATTTATCAAAAATTATTTCTTGGCAGCTGATTGATTAATTTAAGATAAAGTCACCAGAACTTGAAAAACATAAGAAGATTTAATTCACGACGTTTCGGCTGGAGGACCAGCCTTTTTCGAGTGTATTACAGTATTTGAAACAAGCAGCTTTTGTAGTATCCGCGAGGCACAGAAATAAGTGTCAAAACAATATATATATATATATATATATATATATATATATATAAGCCAACAGCCACAGACACCAAGGAACAACTCATGCCACTGATGGGTGATTATTGGGAATATATATATATATATATATATATATATATATATATATATATATATATATATATACTAGTCTTCAAAAATACCAGTCCATGGTCGTAACTTTGAATAAATCTGTTAAGTTTTTCAATCTGACTTCTTCAAGTTATTATATTTTTAATCAGGTTCCTTGAGGAGTTTGTTATCCCTTATATATATATATATATATATATATATATATATATATATATATATATATATATATATATATATATATATATATATATATATATATAGCGCCCATATGTGAACCATAGCGGGAATGTCAAGAGGTATTTTTTGTATTTCACGAGCATCTGCAGTGAAGGCTAAAAACTATCCCACATAAGAAATTTAAAGTTACCAATTGTCCAGTTGGACGTTTTTGCCGACAGTACAACTTCCTCACTGAAATATTTCCTTCAGTTACTTGCGATGGTTATCAATAATTCTCTGCTGATTACGCAACAACGCAGAGTACTAAAATTATTGTGACTTGCTTGATACAATAGCCAGAGACAAGCATCTGGTTGCGTTGTCCTAGCGTGTGTCGGTAGATTTTTAAAGCCAGGCTAGAGTTAGGTAAAACACCTTTTGTACACCGGGTGTTTCGTTTATCTTTATCCAAGAATTTAAAAAACGTGGCGCACCGCAGCTGGGTGCAATCAACGACATATTGTTTCCCTTTCTGTAGCACTCCTCTGTGTATTTATTTTTAAATCTTGCTGAAATATTTAATTAGCTAACATTAATTATGACAATTTTTAATCACTTTATGGTCACTTGCGTTTCATTAAGTTGTAGGAGGGCTACGAAACAGTCAATCCAGTTTTTATTAGCAGCGCATTTTATACGCGGTCTCTTTTTCCAGCTTTTAATGGAAGCCCGCGAAATTAGAAAAAAAAAAACAATGTGAATGCGCTCTTGGGCTATCGTATTGTAGCCATGCCCAGCGCGTTCTCAATGAACGAAACGTGTTCGCTCACCGTAACGAATTGAGCGGCCGACGCCGCTCTTGGCATAGCCTTGAAAGTGCACCAGCACATTGTTCCTGAACTTAGAAAACGCGCGCCCTAATCTGCGATAAGGGATAGGCACGTTACCGACAGCCAATTAAGACGCTCGAGGCTTTTATTTAGCTATTCTATGGACAAAACGAAAGATGAACGGAAAGAAGTGAGGTCGGCTATTTCAAGGAAGCCTCTGTTACTTTTATTTTTGGGTTGGGATCGCTGGAATATGGTAACGCGTGACAGCAGTACCATGTTTTTTTTACCCAAAAATACCCAAAAAAAGAATAGACCACATAGGAAGTACGTTAGTACAAAACTCGGATTCCGTTATATCTTAGCGCCCTGTACAACTTAACGAAACCCACGCAACCCTAAAGTGAATATTATAAATTTTGTATTATCAATCTCAGATAGGTAAATAATTAAGCGGAATTAAAAATATATTTAAAGCACTAACACATGACGGCAAACAATGTGGCGTTGGTTTTAACCACCTGCGGTACATCCCACATTTCAATCCCCGGTTCAAGTTAGACTGACACACGCTTAAAAACATAATAAGGATTTACGGATGTTTCGACTGGGGACCAGACTTCAGATGAAAGCGCTGATGAGGACAGGTGAGCAGTCGGAACGTCAGGAAACCGCAGTTCCGTTTTGAAGCTTGCGTCAGTATAATTTATAAGCATATAAGTTCTGGTTCATAGTTCTTTCTTCGCAACTGTTATCTAGAGGTTGTTTCACCTAAGATTTTCTAGAATTTTTATAGCTGAGATTTTTTAGTTAGAAGAGCTCTTTTGTCGGCAAAGCATTCGCAGCGATGTAGTACAACAGATTAATGCTAAGACATGCTTACAAGCAGGCTGTATAACTAATACGGAATAGTTAACTTTTTAACTAGTACTCTAGGCTCCTTAATTAAAGAGAGGCGTGCTGCCCACCGCAAATAATATCCATATAAGTTTAGAGAATTTCGTTAATGCGTTTATCCTGGGCGCCTTGGCCACACAAAGTTTGGCTACAAAGCTAGCAGGCAAATGTGCGCGTGTGAGTGTGTGTGTGTGCTGCCATTGGGAATTTGCATGTGGATACACCCCAGCGCACGATTCGACAAAGTTGGCCACCTACCAGAGTGGGCAAATTGTGATGACATCACAAGTCCACGTGACGCAAGGAGTAGTTGGGCCGCCTGCTTTTCCGCTCACAACGCCGCCGAAGGCGTCGACGACATTGCTGACGACGTCACATTTTCTGCAGAACGTGACCCATGCCTGATATGCATGCGTAGAACGACTGCACTAAAATGCTGTCATGATTGTACTGTGCTTAAGCCGTGTAATTCAAAAAACACACAATACACTTGTCATACCACTTTATTTACCCAGCAATATCGTGAATAACAAAGCAATACGACGATCAACAATGCAAATAAAAGAAACAATGCAAAACAATGGCCAAGCAGTTGTAGCGCACATAATTCTCGTTTCGCCAAACTACACAAATCGACCGGCATTCTGTATTTTAAATATTTAGTTTTTCTGTGCAGTAAGCATTGTGATATCTCTAAAAGCCATTTTTCATTTCTATCTTAACACTAAGTGTGATGGTAAGACGTTTGCTCCAATAGTCGACGCCTGATCATCAGTTGAGCTTCATTCATTTAGAGCACCCAATTACTTTAAGTTACTCGACCTTAAAATGAATGTGCGTGTAGCGGAGATAGCCTAAAAGCTGTGAAGCGCAGAGCAGGCATGAGCTATAATTAGATGTATGCATTCATAAACACAGAGGACAATGCCATTAGGAAAGTCTATCCCACGTACTTCTTGCTGGAAGCCAGCGGGAAGCCATAGACAACGCAATCGTCGAATTAAAAGGAATCATAACTTTTGATAAAGTGCATCTGTTCACCGTCATTCTCGTTATCCCCCCAAAAAACTCAGTTTGCGCACCTTGATATGGCCTGGGAGTCTATCACTTGCTTTCATTCTGATGCTCTCATTGTAAACATGGGGACGCGCGTGAAACACGAGTCGGTTTCACTGAAAAAATGAGAAATAACGCTCGTTCTTGTATCTATCTCTTCCTCTGTCCGTGTCAAATCTGTACTTCTTCCTAAATGACGTACGTGCTCAAACTAGGCCGATTAGCCACCCTTGTGAATCACGGATGGTGCTATAAACTTGTTGAGTAAGTTTTGCGTAGCAAGCAAAGCGAAAACATTAGACAACATGGCGGTCACCCACACTGGGAGAATGCGAAAGAAATGAAGCCTCCTCGAATCTCTTTGCCTCTCTTTATTGATTAAATATAGAAGAAATGATTGTTTATCACCCAATTAATTACCAATCAGTTGATTAATTAACGTTAAAATAATTAGGTATTCGCCAGTTGATTATTTACACCTGAATTAATTATTATCACATAATTGAATATCATCAACGAATTGATTAATCATCGATCGTTGCCTTATTGGTTGGTGACTGATTCCCAATTTCGTTGTTCAAATTCGATGCCCTAATTCCTTTCCCTTCCACTTAGCCTATACCTGTCCAGACAATTCAACCCTCCATTGCTTTTGCTTCTAATTAGCGGATGGTGCCCGAAAGTACTGTTTTTGTTGTAGATTCCGGGCTTGTGTGCGGAAGGTGCATTTTCACCCGCGCAGTATGCAGATGGCACACTGCCGGGCATTCCCGTGTGGCCATGACATTTCATCGACAAGCACCGGACCTCATGTTGATTGTCTTCAATCATCAGAGGTTGGTTGGTTGGTAACAACTTTATTTATAGTCCTGCAGAGCTTTCGCCGACGGGGCCTTAAGTCTGCCTCGGGGCCTGCTGGACGGCCCAGAGTTGGTCCTCGAGGCTGGGGCTGCGCAAGGCAAGGGCCAACCGCGGCGGAAGGGTTTCGGAATTAGCACCGTGCAGGTTTTTTTTACAGCCCCACAGCATGTGAGTTAAAGTGGCTATATTGGCATGGAAGACCTTGCATATATTTGTGGGGTATGTAGCGGGGTAGAGCCTGTGGTATAGTTCCGGGTCGAGGTACGTGATCGTATCCAGTTGTCTGAGGGCCACCGGGTGCGCCCTGTCCAGCTTGTCGCTGGGCGGAGGAAAGGTTCGGCGGGCCAGGCCGAGGGCCTTGGTAATTTCGTTGTAGCCGGTCAAGCAGTATTTGGTGCTATTCCATGGAGGACGGTCGCCGGCGCGGTTCGCAAGCTCGCGTGCCTTGGCGTGTGCCGTATCGTTTCGGTTGCGATGCGTCTTCGATACTTCTACCATGTGCGCCTGGATCCGCTGAATTCTGGTTTGAAATGCTACCTCCTGCTGGACTTGTCGACTACTGACGGCTCTGGTCGCTCTGTGAGATCCATCCTTTGGCGAAGTTTCTGACCATCTGACGCGAGTCGCAGAGAACCATGGTGCACATCGGATCCGTGATGATGAGGGCCGCTGCCGAAGCATGTTCGAGGGCTACACTTGGCGTTATGCGCCGTTTTCCACACGAATCGACGATCGCAACATGAATCGCGAGCGTTCTGCGCATCAGAGGTCATCTTAAAAGTTTTCCATCCAGTGATCGCGGAGAGGTAGACACAGAGTTAATATATTAGCGTAAATGCTCCGGCCACACGGGCGCGCCAGCAGAGCACCATCTTCCTCGGATTCGAGTGGAACTGGAAGGTTATGGCGCTGGCTCCTGGTAGGTTGCCCCGAGATGCTGCGCGCGCGGCGGTGGGCTGTGCGTTCGGCGCCGGCACACTTTTTTACCAACGAGTTAACAAGCGGTAACACTGAAAAACTATCATAAGCAATGAAAGATATACGATTACCCTAAACACTAACGATAACTTAATCACAGTACGAAAGTGAAACAACAGTAATGCAAGCTATATATGCATATGCTTCAAGCCAAGCTGGAGTCAAGTTGAAACAATGAAGGCAGTACATGTATACATTTTCGTATCATCGCAGAAATAACAAGATACAAGGTGAAAAGTGGCCATATATTGATATTAACGAGTAGTGTGAATGCCATAAACGGATGCCATTGTTTAAGTTTCTGGACCGGCTTTTCCCCCGCTTAATAGGATATCTAAGCCTCCTTAGTGGTTTTCTTAAACATTGCTTCCACAGAATTTCGAAGAAAAGCGAAATAAGTGCCAGGGCGCAGCCAACACTATAGACAGCGAAGAACACTGGAATTGTGCTCACACCCTGGCTGACGTCATGGCTTGTAGGAGATGAAGGTTTCCGGTGGCGTACTGCGAGCCGGGCTTCAGCTACGGTGCGCAATATTCGGCGATGCTGAAGCCTGTAACGAGTGAGGAACCCCGTTGGCTTTTAGGAAGAAAACAATGAATTCTTGACAAGTTCTGAACTGCATAAGCTAAACTCGCGGCTCCGAAAGCATGTATTCTCACCTTTGTTGGAATCCAGAGCAATAAAAGATAATTAGAGAGTTAAATTTCCATCCAAACAGCGAAGGTTGAGTAAAGAAGCAGCGTGGTGAATTGACAGCTCCACAAGATATCTGAAAACTGCCAACTAAAGGAGTTATTAGAATAATTTTTGAGGCACCAATCTGATTCTGTTACAAGCAGCAAATACTGCAGTCGATTATGCAGTTACTGCACCGCGTCAACGATGAGAGTGCCGCACTGGGAACGCGGAAATTTTCTCAACGAAAGTATTGTGGTATAATGTCTTAGGATATGTAAGCGCGAGTTGTGTATACGAGGTCTGTTAGAAAAGTATCCGACCTTTGGCCGAAGAAAAAAAAGTGGCTTAACTGGAGCGTTGGAAACCTAATCACCTTCAAAGTAGTCTCCTTGGGACTCCACACACTTCTCCCAGCGGTGCTGCCATTGTTGGAAGTATTCCGAAAAGACCTCTTTCGGTATGGAGGTTAGCTCAGCTGTCGTTGCAGCCATAATGTCCTCTCTTGTCTGAAAGCGCGCTCCTTTCAATGTCCTCTTGACCTTGGGAAACAGCCAGAAGCCGCAGGGGGCCATATAAATAGAGTAAGGAGTCTTTTGAATTACAGGAGTCTGGTTTTTTGCCAAAAAAGTCTGAATCAAGTGCGATGAATGTGCAGGAGCATTGTCGTTATGGATGCGGCAATTTCCTCTTGACCTCATCTCCGGTCTCTTGCGCCGCACAGCACCACGTAGGCGGCGGAAGACGTCCCTATAGTACTCTTTGGTCATTACTTGACCCTGTAGAGTGCGTGCTCGTGGTGTGCCACACATAGGGAGTCAAAGAATGCTGTCAGCATCACTTTGACATTGCTGCGCACATGGCAGGCCTTCTTTGGTCTCGGTGACATGTAATGTTTCCACTGTGACGACTGGGATTTGGTTTCCGGGTCGTACCCGTACACCCAAGTGTCGTCACCAGTGATTATGGTGTTTATGAATTCGGGGTCACTGTTTGTAGAATCTAGCATGAACTGCGATACTTCAACACGAGAGAGAGAGAGAGAAAACTTTTATTGCTCTTTCAAGAGATTCGCGGAGATGAAGACTTCTTGGTCGTCCTGCTTGGGCGCTGGCGACTTGAGTCTTCGAGCAAGGGTGGGCCCTCAGTCCAGGGCTCCACTGAGTCGTGCCGCTTCAACAGCGTGCTGTACCAAGGCCCTCTGGACCTCGAGCTCGCTGCTGGAGAGACAGCTCTCCCATTGCTCCTCACTCGGTGTTTGATAATTGTGGAATGCTATGTTTCTTTCGCACTCCCAGGTAATGTGATAGAGTGTAGGTGTACCGCCGCACCAGGGACAGTCTGATCTGAATTGCGTTGGTGACATTTTGCTGTATATGTACAGGTTAGGAAAAGTGTTCGTCTGTAGCCTACGCCATCCTACAGCCTCTTCCCTAGTCAGTGCTCTGTGTGGTGGTGGATACCTCAATCTAGTTCCCCTATAAAGTTGTAGGGTCTCTGCGTAGCCTCCCTCGCACGTGAGTAGCCGTAACTCCGGGGCGTCCGATAAGCCTGCTCGCTGCTTTTGCTTCGCCGTGAACAGCTTCGGCACGAATTTCGCCGCAACTCTCTCCATGGTCAAATCTTCGGAGATAATGGAATGTGCAAAAACATTGCTGATGTCCACCTCTTCCACAATTTCTCGGATAGCCACACGACGGTCCCGCATCACCACAGCGTTCACTTCGGCAATGACCTGGTCATTTCGGCATGATGATGGCCGACCGGAGCGTGGCTCGGTCTCCGCCGATGTGCGGCCATCTTGAAGCCAATTGTAACCCTGCTTAATTTGTGTACTGCTTATAGAATCTTCACCGAAAGCCGCACTGAATATTCCGAACAGTTTCCACTTGGTTGTCATCCCGTTTCTGGAAACATTTGATGCAGTAGCGCTGCTCCTGTCGCTCCGCCATTTTCCTTGTAATAAAAAACCGACGAGAGCACTGCGCACTACCTCACTCAAACGCTGCATCCCAGCGACTGACGCTATCGGTAGCCCGGAAAATATTCGTACATCCGCACGAAGGCTCCAGGTCGGCTGGTGCAAGCGCGCTTGTTGCATATCCACCAGGTGTTCGCAAAAAAAAAATAAAGTCGGTTACTTTTCTAACAGACCTCGTATATCGTCATGTACGTTCGTTCCCCAAATTCAGAATAAATACCCCTCCAACATTTGTACAATTACATGAGTATTTTTAGATCGGCTGCCATCATATTCCGGGCGTGTAATCACTTCCTTTTACTTACAGGCAGGATATATGTTTTGATGCAACCACTTTTGTTACCGATAGTTCCGTGATCACTCTGAACTAGCTGCTTGATGGAAATGGGAAACAAGATTGCAGCGCTGCTTTACATAGCTTACATCTGGTTTGTGCAGCTGTCATATTTATTTTACTTGAATTCAGTATTCCTGTACGCTTTAGTGGTTACTTCATATACTACATTTTTGCTTGTTTCCATCAATAACACTGCATCTAATGATAAATATTGTTTAACTTTTTAAAGTTGTTCTATTTCTATCTCGGTCCTAATCTGTTTCATGAATATCTACTTTATGCCCACCTGCGTGCGTAACGAATCAGGAAAGAGTGCTCTGCAGCAACTTTTTGCTGTAGTACTCATCACCCAAAGCACGCCCTCACAGAGGACTTACTCTATTGCATTGGGGCGCTCGTGTTAATAGGCGTACCTGGTAATGATTATGCAAAGAAAGACCAGCAAAGAACGGTCTGTGGCCCATCCATCCCTCCGTCGTCCCTTTCGCGCTCGGCTGCACAGACGCATTTTGGCGAGGGCGGCGACAAGCGTCCCTCTGACTCGAAACTTCGCGTTAACAGCTAGTGCTGTAAAAACCAACGAAACTGACAGGGCCCTTGCTCGCACAGCGCACAAAGCGTCAGTTTGTCGTAATATCTGATGCGCTGTGTACAGCGGCTCTTACGGCATTACGAAGTGCAGCAGTATTATAGCAATAATGAGTGCCCTTGCAAAATGTCAGCGCATGTTTTCTAACGCGGTTGTTCTTACTTGCAGTTTCTTTTAAGAATCAGTTAACGAATTTGAAGATGTTTGCCTAGTGCAGCGGGTGACACTTTAGTACGTAGGAAGGCCGATGAAGCAACCCGCAATGGTCTCCTGGCAGCAGGCTGTCTCTGGAGGCTGCCAGGGTTTCCTCCTCGCTGTAGATAGACAATGCCACGTGTCTACCGTCCCGGGCCCTTTCGTAGCACCAAGACACCGACATGAGACTCAGGCAACCACCGCGGCAGCGGGCCATGAAATCCATAAGGAAGTCGTCGCTGGTCCGTTGTCGGTTACGAAAGTAAAGCTCCCACTCTCCCCACCAGTATATCGTGAGGAAAGGTTTGACTGAACCCGTCGCCACGTTAACCTTGGGCTTTTCCATGCTTGTCGGGCCGCTGTATAGGGCAGGAACTCTTCTATTGCAATGACGGTAGTCTGCACATAGTTGCCGAGGAAAAACATCGCCAGAGTCCAGACAGCCAGGAAGGCGCATCGATAGGGCGCAGCGTTTCCAACGGTGTTAGGAGGGCATCGCCCAAGCAGTGAGCAGACTACTAGGAAGAGCAGGAGACGAGCGTGCGAGAAGTGCAGACGGGGGAACAAGAACAGACTGCGAAGCCAGAGGGCGGAAATAATGGAGGTGCTTAGCAATATGAGGTTGACTCCAAACCAAAGCGCCGCATCCAGGAATCTATGAACGATATGAGAACGGTCACTTCGCGTCGACTGAAAATGCACATCTCCGCAGGAGAGTAGTAGGCGTCTATTGCAAAACGCCAAAGTTCAGAATTCCTTGCCGGCAGGGGAGAAAGTTCAAAGTCTGCTTGCTTATCGTGCAGGATAAGAGAATTGTTACCACCAGTTACAATATCAACTGTGTTATTTAGTGCCCTGTATGCGTCCAATACGGCCATACTTTCCGGGTGGTCACTGAATTGAGCTCCGGTCATTCCGATAGTCCCCACCTAGTTATTTCCGGAGGGAAAGTATCTATCAAGAACTATTGCCCCGAAGAGCTCCGAAGCTGATGCTTAGTACTTCCTAATGTAGCACCTCATGAAGTCATTAGTGGGAACGCTGAAACCTTGCGGAGTCACGCTGGTTACGCGACAGAGGTCTTCATTGTAGAATTCACTTAGCGTTTGCTAGTGTGAGTCGCCAAAGACGAACAGGCGCAGCGTAAAATAGTCGTGGGCTTGCCTTTGTAGAGTTTTTCTTGTGACTTCAATGAGATTCTAGTACCATGGGACAAACAGGAGCCGGTCCGTAGAAAACTGTTCGTACCAATCGCGTGGACTGGAGTCAGGTGCACGCACAAACTCCCTGAGCATTTGTAGCGGGGTCGCACTTAGGTATCTGGCAGGAACAGGTAAATGGTTTGATAGCATGCGAAGTTGCGTTGCCATCATTGGCGAATGGATTATGATGCGGTGTGCTTTGAATCGCGAGGAGGCTTGGAGTGCTGCCATCATATCAGGATGTAGGTGACCAACATCCGAGGACACTGGAATATGTTGGTCAGCTATCACTGTGTAGAGGACAGCGAAAATTGCAGTGGACAAAGAGAAAGTGCGCCGCATGATAAATGGAGAGCATTTTGCCATTGCACTCAGGCAAGAACAACAAGCAGAGAAGTGATTTCGATCATTATGCAATCTCATAGGCGCGCACGACTATCTGATCGGGACCTTGAACACCGTTGTGTGACTTGGAACTACATGACTAACAAATATTTATGAGCGCATCGGCGATGGAGGTCGCGAGAGATGCCGCAAAAAGTGCACTGTTCACCGAAAGGTGCCCTGCTGGAAAGCATGTGCGATTACTATATGGTTCTGTGGCATATATGAATGGTTTACAAACCAATGACGCCGATCCCTTGTTGCCATGCGAAATCTGTTTTTGCGGAGAGGCCAAGCGGAGAGTATGATATAAAGCTGACTATTAATGATGTTCACTTCAAGCGGCCCAGGTGTGGCCTTTCTCAATTTTCGTACATGTGGACTGTGCTTCCATGGAAATAAACCTGCAGATTCAACACCAAACGCTGGCGTTGCGCTCGTTTTTACCAATCGGTGTCGTTGCGTAGTAATTCCTGGGAGCCGCTACGGAGAAAGTTGGAATAACTGCACACAGAAGAAGGGGCAGTGTTCGAGTGTCTATGTAATGCGTGACTCCTGCCGCCTATTCATCGCGTGATGCGCTTTGTAGGCAACCAACAAAACAATATCCAGTAAAAGCACATTTGGTGGACATTGAATGGCCTAAATATCATGCGTACCAATCGATATATTTGCAGCTATCGCTTTAAGGGTCTTTTCCTACAATGTCAGAAGTGCGGTTTCTCTGCTGAGAAGCGTGGCGACAACGCCATCACCGATTGCTTCATTGATTACGCTTTAGAAATCATAGATTCAGTGAAAGAGTAGTCACAAGGGCCCTTTTATAGTACGACAGAGAGGGAACACGCACCCAGCCATATGTAAAAGAGTGGCACTCAAGGAAGTCATAAAGCCAAATAAGCACTTCTGTTCGCGAGTTATCGATCAAGTCAAAGTGCGCTATTACTCTCTAAGTTATTGTAGCCTACTGGAAAGAGTGGAAAATGTATTGAACAGTTGTGATGAAACAGAAGGGTTTGATGAAGGCAAGGTTAATGGCGTTGCTTGGGCACTGACCCTAGTAGCACAAGGTGGCGGGTCCATGCGGGTCCGACATGGGCAATGAGGGCTGGTGGCTGCCCGCAATAAACCCACAGGGGTCCCCCGTGGGTGCAGTGCTGGCAGAAAACGCTGGGGCTGCCCACTTCGTGCCTGAATGGGACCTTTGTTGGCTAAGCATGGGCTTAAATAGACTGGGCAGCCCACCTAGATCCCACCGCAGATACATGCGGGCTAATATGCGGGCTCTATCATGGTGAAGTCAGCCCCTTTTGGGGCTGCCCGTAGACCGCCGTGAGGGAGCCGCAGTGTTTTTGTGTGGGCAAAGAGCTAGTATTCCCGCCTTCAGCCTACATGGGTCCCGCGTAGTAAATACAGGGGCTAAACTATGGGCTTCACAGTGGCGAAGCGTTTCAGGCATGCAGTTTGGGCTGTCTGAGCAACACCGGCGACGGTCCCACGTGGGCTGGGCATGGGCACATTTGCCATTCCGACTTCTTCATCGCCTGTGTTCTAAATCGAGTATGAAAGGGGTAAGCATCCGCTGCGTGCAGTTTGTCTGCATAAAAAATGGGGCTACATGACGCTGAAGTGCGGGCACAACCAATCCAATTGGGCTGTCTGTGGGGTAACACCAGTATTCCCGCTTGTAGCCTACATGGACCATGCATCGAAAATATATGGGCTCGGCATGGACACAGTCGCGATTACATCTTCCCTGCCTGTATCGTACATATCTGGTAGAAAAGGCCTACGCGTGAGCTGCGCAGTAGCAAAACATGCAGTCTGTGCGGGCAAACGGCTAGTATATATCCGCCAGCAGCCTTCGTAAATCTTGCGCAGATTACTTTGGGCTTCAGAGTGCAGAAACATCATACGCCATTAGCGAGTTGCCGGGCAACAACTATTGACAGTCCCACGTACATTAGTTGTACACGGGAAGAGTTCACATTCTCTCATTTAGTCTGCCTGTATATCCTACATCAGAGGTGAAAGGGTTAAGCGTGCCCAAATAGCAAGACCTTGCACGTTTCACTCTGACGAAGTGCTGCTCTTTGAGCGTCGTAATAACAAATGAACCCGCTTCTGAGATTTGTTGGTGCTTCTGTTGCGTTTATCGCATTGCATTTTTTGCTGGTGTGCTACCGTCGCCGCGGAGAAAGCTGCCAGCATAAGGTTTCTTGCGTGTTTCAATGCACTTGAATTACGCCAGCACTGCAGGCGCTTTCGTCGTCTCCCTGCAACATGTGGCGCATGGAATTCACGACTGGTTGATGAACATAGCCAGCCTCCGGCGACTGCGCCAGAGGCTGCAAGAGGTTTGTTACTGTCGCGTTCATTGCAGCAGCTTTCTTAATGTCCGCTAGCAGCATTCTGTAGCGACGCATCGATCAACACACAAAATTCTTGCTTTTCGTGCAGGCATTATTTGCGCTTCTTATTCGTCAAGTGATCGTACATTGATAACGCAGCTTGGCCAAGCGCCATCGCAAGCGGCCCCACCCTTCACCCTATCAGGAGCAGATACTAATCACAAATCGCCCAGAACATTTCTTTCGACGGACATTTAAAGGTTAACTCAACGGAGCCGGCAGCTTGGGGTGTTCCCCAGAGGGCGACAATTCGGGCTAGCGAAAAGGTACAGTGCTTCAGAGACGAAAATAAAAACAGAAACTCCTGCAGAAACGTCACACGAGTAACCTGTCTTTGCGCAATTTTTTTTTCAAGTTTTTTCATTCCTCTCACCCTCGCCTTCCCTGCGTTTCCTGGGTAGGCTCGCAAGAAAAAACCTGCTCAACCCTGGTTTTCTGTCTGCCTTTGTTCCTTCCCCGAGGACTCCTCTATGTCTGTCCTGTCCCTCCCAGGCCCTTTCCCCGAAATGGCGCGGAGGCGCTCACTCTACAACCGCCCTCCCGACCACACTCCCTGCGACGCTTCCACGAAGTGGAGAGGGGGCTCCGATTCTACTCGTTCACTGTGTCGGGTCGCTGCGCAGTGACGTTATGCAGAAGTGCTCCCCCGCCTTTCCTGCGTTTGTTTGAAACAGGTTTTTCTCCTCTCCTGCGGATGGGTTGAGTGTGAAGCGATGAAGGTAGCTGCGAAAACACGCTGGCACTCGCTAGTCCTCGTTGAATTTGTGTTATGCAGTTTTTTGTGCCTTTCCTCGTGTTGCTTGGTCAATCCACGATCGAAGGTGGCATCGCCTTTCATGCGTACGTCCAGTGCAAGTACGGTGCAACCCTGTCGTCCTTGTCTCAGTTTTGAATAACTTCGCTCCGAAAGACGTGAGTGGTGAACAGCAACGTTTACTGACATTTGAGTGGTGGAGGCGACGGCGGTGAAGGCGGATTTTATGAAGGCGACGTCGTGCTGCTAGGACGTAAGTACGCATTTGAAATCACTCAGTTCTCTAAGTACTGCCGCCGTCTCGGTTATATGCTCGGCGTCAACAGAACCTTTCTAGTGGTTTAGTGTCTTTTTTGAACCAGCCATTTGTAGATTGCACAGCGTTGAGGGACAAAATACCGCAAAATATTCTCTCTGTTACATACCGAAATTTCTTGTCCTTCATGGTAACAAGACTAAAATTAGTTTTGTGGTGTGTATTCTTTCTTTACACAGGCATATGGTGCATACGTGCGAGCGCAATCAGCGACCAGCGTCCTGAGGGGAGCGGCTCAAGGCCCTGAACAAACATCGCGCATCGCATCAATGCTGCGGAATGTGCCGTAAATAAAGGAGCATGACCAAGCAAGCATTGCAATCGTCCGAGCAACCTGTGTCCACACCAACAATGTTACGACACACATTTGCAAAGCAATGTTGATTTAAATACGAAAGGCGTGAGGTGCATTCACGATACTGAGCATTGCCAATTCTCAGGGCCAGGCGTCATGTGATGCCTGGCTTGTCCGTGCTTTGTCTTTTTTCCTGTCTTCTTTTGCGCGCATTATCTCTTTTTAAGTAATGTGAGGTACAACTTTCGCTGCGTGAGATTCTTGGTAGCTCCATTTCCTCTTTTTTCAGTTTATTTCTCAGCGATTACCAATCCACAATCACTTTACCGATAACGATCGTCGATTACGATCCCAATTATCAATTACCTATCATCAATCCTTATCTAGCTTACGTAGCACGGGATACTACGCCACTTCTACACATATATCATCAATCCCTATCTAGCTTACAGAGCGCGGCATACTACGCCACTTACACACCTTTATTTCAGTACAGAAGCACCATAACACCCCTTTTCATTCCGTCCAATTTCTGACGCGTAATTAGCATATTAATATTTGTTTGGCCCCACCGTGGTGGCTCAGTGGTTAGGGTGCTCGGCTGCTGACCCGAAAGACGCGGGTTCGATCCCGACCGCGGTGGCCTAATTTTGATGAAGGCGAAATTCTTGAGGCCCGTGTATTACTGTGCGATGTTAGTGCACGTTAAAGAACCCTAGGTGGTATAAATTTCTGGAGCCCTTCACTACATCGTCCCTCATAGCCTGAATCGCTTTGGGACGTTAAGCCCCCATACACCACACAAATGTTTGTTTTTTTCATTACTGTCAGACCAGAAAACCCCCCAAACAATGGTTACTATGTCATACACCCGACCACGCGTTCAATGGGTGTCCCTCAAGCACGCCTGAAACAACTACCATTCGTGGCCTACGGGCAATAAAGAACAAACAAAAAACCTTCGTGGCATACGCGTTACTTCCCCACCTTGCGCAGTGGGCTATTTTCTTTTTCTATTTACAGAAATTGGGTTTTTTTCCGATTGATGACGGGCGGAGCCGGGATTTCACCTGAACGAGCTCCTTACACTGTCGCTTAATACCTGCGACTGTCCAATAGACCTTTCCCGGAATGCATCGCAGCTCGTGTTTCTGGTTAGATGGGCAAAAGATAGCGCGCGCCGAGATGTCTCTAACAAGGAGAAGACATGGGGCGACGGAGCGAAGGTACCAAGGAAAACCGGTTGAGAAGCGAAAGTGGACTGTTTTGCCTGTGGAAGAAGTGCAGATTGGGCTAATTAGTGTAGATTCATAATGGTGGTTCAACAGCGCAAACACAGCAAGACCAAGATAGAGAGAGGACACACGCACCAGCGCTGAATTCAGCGCTGGTGTGTGCTGTCTCTTTCTTGGTCTATGCGTGTTTGCCTGTTGGTCGAAGTTGGGCTAGGCCACGTGGGCCGGACTTGGGCTAGCTCGTGTGGGCCGAGCATGGGTTAGCCCATGTGGGTCCCCGCTGCACTGCCGCCTAAGCCCCCCTGGAGGTCCCCTCTGAGAAGCCCATTACTGCCCCTATGGGTCCCACAAAGGACCGAGGAAAGATCTCTTCATCATTTTTATGCATGCAGACCATAAGGGTCCCCTGCTAGTCCTATGTAGAAATCCCACTTGGCTGCCCCTGTGGGTACCGCGCGATGCCGAGTTGCAAATCCCGCACATATCCCAAATCGGGTCCCCATGGGCTGCCCGTGTCGGGCCCACGAGAGCCCGCAATTCAGAGCCCCGTTTGTGCAACTGGAGGAGACTCAGCGTAGGGGCTGCGAACTAGAAGTCTTGATTGCGGAAGTGCGCTGGCATGCCTTGTAGATTGGGGTGTGTGAAGAAATGAATCTGTCTTCAGGCGCTATTCAGTCCATTAGCTTCTGCTATACTTCTTGGGTAGGCCACAGCATCTTAAGGGGTGTTCACTCCGAACCTACAAGAAGAGTCCTTCAATGCGGCTTACGTTCAACTTCACTGTTTTTTCCAAACTACATTTCAGGTATTCAAGGCCGCTTCCACTCCCCCAGCCCATAATCCCGTAAAATATTTAATGTACTCTCCCGAAAACACTGGCGTTCCGAAAGCACATGCCTTTAACAAATTTACCGCTCTGTACTGCCATCACCACTGGATTTTGTATGTATAGTATATGGGTCACCGAGAACGTCGTACCTGAAATGACTAGACCCACTACATAATTTAGGTTTGCGTCTTTCCACTAGTGCATACAGGAGTTCGCCCATCAAGAGTCGTTATGTAGAAACTAACGAACCATCACTAACAGACAGAAGAAAGATGCTCACGTGTCCATACGGTTTAAATGCCCGTTCACTACCTAAAAACATCTGTCATCAAATAGTCACAAAGTGCCCATCAAGAGCATTGTTTAACAACTAACTGCTAGTTATCAGGCCACTGCTCTTGCGTTTTGAAGAGATGTGCGAAAATCCCGGCGTACTAGACGCATTACCCTGCTTTGCTCAAAGACAAGATCCACTGCCTCTATGGCACGATTTTCATGCAATCTGTGATTTCACCCTGTAAGGTATCTGTGGTGCACGCGGGGTCATTAGTACCGGTAATTCTTTCGCAGCACGCCGCCCTGGCCGTCTTTATAAGACACCCCACCCCCCCACCCCTCCCCCCCGGTGGGAGGGAGCGGCGGGTTGCTGTTGGGTCTTTGACATCCCACCGCTGCCACCACTGTTGGGACTGGGCCTCCGAGCCAAGAAATGGTCGAGGCGACGGCGATTCAAAGGACGTTTATGTACAATATGTACAAGGACTTTTACATGACACACGGGCCAAGAGCACCACGGGCTAGCACAAAGAAGAAGGGCGGCCCCGGGCAAGCGTAGGTCCGGCGTGATGGCTCTTCTGCTGCCCGTCTGCTGCTCGGGCTCAGCGTGGCTGTTTTTATAGCCGCCGGTGTTCTTTGCGGCAGCGAGCCGTTCAAACCCTCCAGTAAGATCACGACACAGGCCACCATTCAAATTAGACGAATGGTCGAGTGGGGGCTCGGCCGTTGAAGGCATGCGGACTGGAAGGGCGGCTTGCGAAGCTTCGTAGGAGTTCGAACCGACGGTGAGGAGGAGGAAGAGGCGGAAGGGTCCGCGCCGGCGAGGCGGGATGATTCACGCTGCAAGTCGCGACATGTTCGATGAGTGTGTGTTCTTGCTTTGCGCGACGGAAGGCGTGCGGCGCTGGTTTCCAGAGAGGCCACCCGAATGTGGGAAAATGCACAACAGTACTCTCGAAGCGAATTCTCATCTTTCTTCGAACGATGCGCGCGCGCGAAGCCACCGGGCTGCGCGACAGTCCATCGCAATTTGGGGCCGATCCAGGGAGTGGTGAGAGCCGCTACACGCCGATCGCCCCTCTCGTCTTGACGGACATTAGATGCGACACAAACTCGCGACGAACGTCTCGTTCGAAAGGACTGCTGACTTTTCCAAGTTTAAGTACTGCCAGACGGAACGGTGTAGGAGAGCTGTTGACGAGGGGTGCAATAAAAAAATTGGCAGTAATTTAGCTCTGGTTAACCCGGATAAATTTCGTTATCAATGGTGCGCGCGTTCTTCTGGTGATTCTTCTGCGGCTTGCCTTCGCCTGGTAGCACTGCTGCATTCCTGAGCAGTCAGGTGTTGAGATTTATCGGTGACCGATGACGTGGAACCACTCTGCGAGGTAGAGCGTTGTCACCGAGCTGCATCCTTAGCACGACGCTTTGCAAGACGTTCTTCACGCTGTTCTTGCATCTCTTGTGCACGTTGTCGCTTTCTCGCTTCTTCCTGTCGCTGCCACTTCCCCTTAGAGGACTGCATAGCAAAGCATTCACGCCAAGGCAGGCGCGAATTTATAGACGCTTTACAGCACGGGAGCATAGGCGGCGCCATATTTGGTCACGCGACCATTCCGCCATGCTGCCAGGGAATCCAGAGAACGCCATCGCCCGTTCGGCTGTAGGCCTTGCTCGTTAGTAAATTGGTTTTTAAGGAAAGGAAATGTACCGGTCTTGCATATCTAGGTGGACACCTGAACCTCAACGTAACGGGAAGGGAGGAAGACGGGAGTGAACGAAGACACCGTATTCACTAGACGCGCCTATGTTCATTCCAAACTATCGAGCTCGATTTTTCCGCGTCGTCAGCACTGCTCGCTGCCTCCTCCGCTTCGACGACGTCCATGAGTTCTGCGCAGTCGCTCGCCGCTACGCACCCGGTAGCCGACGCGTAAGTGCGAACGCAGTCAGCCTTCGAGTGCCCATAGCGTCGGCACTTCGAGCACCTGGGCACCTTGCAATCGCGGCAAACGTGCCCCGTGCCGCCGCAACGCAGACACTGCATCGGCCGCCCGGGTACCACCACGAGAGGCAACTCACCAGCGACTCGAACCTGGTGGGGCAGGTCGTCCACCTCATGCCTGGCTTCATCTTTAGGAGCACGGTCCTCGTGTTGGACCCCTTCTCCTTTATACCGGCGACGCGCCAAGGCTCTCGGGTGACCTCGGTAACGTTGCCGAACGCCGCGAATGCCGTACGGATGTCCTCGTCGGCGACGGCATGTAGCATCCAGTGCAGGCGCAACTTTACCTGGTGCTCTTCCGGGTCGAAGACGATGCAGCGGCGTCCCTTCTCTTCGAGCTGCTTCAAGGCGGCCAGTCTCTTTGCGGCATCCGCGCTACTGAACGTAACAGCCGACACGTGGTTTACCTGGTATGCCCCCAACGCCACAACATCGGCGAGCGCACCAACGTTGGCGAGGGCTTCTCGGAAGTCCACGACTCTGCAGGGCCTCACACGCACGTGACCGTGCAGAAACACCGTGTTTAAAACGACACGACCAGTTGGCAGCGTAGGCCGAACGATCTCGTATTCCTTATCTTCGTCGCTTGTAAACCTGATTCCGCGGCCGCGACGGCCGCGATCGCCGCTCCGTGGGAACCCATGATCTTGCAACCGTACTGTGTCGCGTCAGGAAGTAGAATCACCTCCTGCCCGAACTTACTTCCGGGAAAGCATGGACTGGTTTCTGGCCATCCAGGGAGCCGCTACGGAACCTCCGGAGTGGCTCTCGAGAGTAGAGCCGCTGTGCAACTTGCGTGAATTTTAATCTGACGAGGCCATATTCATGCTGGCTGACCACGACTGTGGCATGTGTATCTACAGACGGCATCAAACGTAATTGGAAGGCGACTTTGTCAAAAAATGGTATTTATTTAAATCTAAAGCATAATGGTCCATTCTTGTTGGTGCACAGTGCAATTCACACAATCACAATTAGTCTGCACATATGTATTCAAGGATGCATGAATTGAGAGGGCAATGATTAAATTTTTTCATTAATATTGCATTCAATTTACTTTTGACGTCACCTGTACATAGCGTTTAGTGAGTTTTGTTCATTGTTTGTTTTGTTGAATGTTGTGTCAAAGCCAGGCAATAAAGAAAAGAGCTGGCGTGGAGGAGTGCTTTTCACGCACTCCGGAGACTCTGGTTGGATTCCCTAAATCGACGAATTTCTTACTCGGCGTTATTTTTTATTTATGTGGTCTGACTTGAAATTAGGCTAATTGCTTAACAGATATCATTCGAATGCCATCGATATAAGGCGAAAGTGCTTCCTGGTGCGCAGTTTTTTGTTCTTCATATTTTACTTTGTTCTCATTGCATTTTTTATTTTTGTTTGTATTAGTTTTTGTAACTTCTTCACCTTTTATTTCCTTATTTTTATTTTTTATTTCTCTCATTCTATTTATGAGACCCATGCATTCACTAGATGAGCCTTTATTCATGCTCAAAACCCTAAGCCTTCGTGGCGGATTGGTAGCGTCTGCGTTTCAAATGCCAAAGGCCCTGGTTCGATTCCCAGCCTCGACACAGTTTTCTTTAATGCAGTGTCTAGTGTTCCGTCCAGACGGAACATTTGCTGCTGCTGCAGTTCCGTCCAGACGGAATATTTATTGCAGCTACAGTTCCGTCCATACAATAGACGGTTTAGTTTCGCGTACAGCCGGCCAAATCTTTAGCTGGTGTGCGCGACGGCCACTTTTTCTGCGCTCCTGCTCTTTACGACGAAGCAAACTTTCGGAAAGCTCCTTATTAAGCACGGGCTTAGTGAGCCTGTGCTTAGAGTTGATATTTTCGCAAGTTTGCTCCGTCACAACGGTCAGGAGCACGGAAAACGCGGCCATCGCGTACACCAGCTAAAGATTTGGCCGGCTGTACGTAGAACCTTCACGTAAGTAGAGCGCTTACGGGTCACCAGTGCGCATGCGCAGAAAGTGAAGTGTCTGCGTGGTTCGCTCGGACGTACGTGAGATTCGGATCTTTGCGTGGCGGTCTTCACGTTGCTTGCTTGCGTACGCGGCGTTGGCAAGATGGCGGCGCCCTGCTCGCCCGCTTCACAACGATAACAGCTTCGTCGCTAATCCCTCGACGTGGTATCGTACTGTAAACTGCTCTATTTGCCTTCAATTGGTCCATTCTTGCTCTCGCATGATGTTTTAGGCGAGAACTAGCTTTTGTTGTCCAAATAGAAATCCGTTTCAGCAGCTCCTAAGCCTGACGGAGAAGCGTTTGTGGTCGTCATAGCAACGAGTGTGCCGACAATCTCGCGAGACCACGCGATGCTCGAAACCTCGCGGGATATCGCGAGACACTAGGCACAGTCAGCGAGAAAAGCAAAACGGTGCACGTTTTGACTCCATACGTACAGCAGGATGCGTTGTGGGGCATGTGCGCATCCCATCTTCCATACGCACACGTCGTCAACATGAGTGGGACACCAGCGCGCCTTTGCTTCTCGAAAATCAATGATTTAAATATGCCGCGGGACGTAAAGGAATGCGATCCCTCTGAAAAGTTCGGTGGAAAGAAATCACTGAACGTTTGTCAGAAGAAAGGGCAAAGTATTTCCCGCCCGCACTGTGGCTTGGCATGGCTCCACTCTAAGCAGCTCGAATAAACGAAATTAGTTTTCTTTGTCTGTACTAGACGGCGCGGTACAACATGCTAGCGCATTTTTTAGGTTCCATGGCAGATCCACAGTTTGCGTCCCGTACGTGTAGCTAAAACTGCACGAAGCGACACGAGCGTACGCTACGTCTTTCACAGGTATTTCGGGTTAGTAGCCGAGCACTGAAACCATTGAGCCCCAGTGGAGGCGCAATCCGAAAGTGAACGTAATCCGTAAAAAGTAAATAAAAAAAAACAAACAGTACTTTGACAATGCATGTAGTCAGAAAAAATATCTTCCGCGATTGATGAGTATGAGGTGTGGCATAACTTGATGTCAGCGGGTAAGAGTTCACTACTTACAATATTTAGTGCAGACTATATGTCAGTAAAACAAAAGAAATGACTCTTAAAGCATTTGTTGTTTTGCTAGGCGTAATCTCCATAGCTAGCTGTAGACACTTCCTTGATTTTGGCGCTTGGACAAAATACACGCCGTCATGTCTCTGTCTGATGACAGAAGCAGCGCTTTTGAACACAGGCCTCAGGAAACAAATCACCTTTCAGTAGCTGTGGCCATTGAACTTCTTCGACGTTGTAGCACTTCAATGGCTTCGGGGCACTAAGATCTCGCACTGCATGATGTAGATTACCCTAATAATTTTTGTGCCATTGTTACAGGTCTTCTTTTATTCAATATTTTTGGAGCAGCATGATACAACTGTCTTGTGCAGTTTTGAATAAATTAAGTTATTACAACATCAACCACCTTTTAATACGAGTGAATCAAATTTTCTCTTCCTGCATTATTTCGTGCAAGTATATGCTGCTGTTAACTCTTTCTGCCATAGAGCCGTGTTCTGAATCGATGTCAGACTGATTGAGCGGGTCTTAGTCCAGGATTTAGTTACTTACTGATGAAATAAAATGAATAATACTGAATACAGAGATTGGTCTGGTTTTCATCGCGGCGGAATGCCGCCTTTTTTCTGACGTTCCCTTCAAAACGGGAAAATGTTTGTGTGCTTTGCTGAATTGATCGCGACAGCGTCTAGAAGCATGAAAAGAATCACGAATAAAGTTTTTCCCCAAGCGTGCTTGTGAGGTCGTTTCTCAAACAATACGTCTCCAGGGGTCATCTCGGCTATCGGCGAGTCTAAGGCTTCCGGAAAATTCCTCTTCCTTGAGAACTTGCAAAGCGTTGCCAGGAAAATTCGTCACAATACCATCGATGCCTTCTCTGCAAAAAGAAAGCAAGAAATATGTGATGACGCATGGCCTGTCCTTAATAGCACTCTGCGATAGCATTAAATTCCTTTTGTTCCTTTCATTCCTTTCCAAATGCCTTTCAATACTTCATACTTGTAGAAAGAATGCGTACGCTCCACGTCACCGTTTCCTGTTGCCTTAGTGGATGTGTGCATGCAGCGGCTATTTAAAGTGGACTGTTATGGTTGCCAGAATGTTTTTGGGGAGAAAGATAAGTGCAGGTTACAGGAGATGCCTGCGCAGAATGGTGGAACATTTTAAGCATAAAATGATTTCAGCTCTCAATGTCAGCAAACTCAGGGAAACATTGACCTTAAACAGAGGTGAAAAAAACGTCGGAAGTAAAATGGGCTTTGAAACATCTTTCGAGGAAAGGACTTAGACTGGCTGAATCAGTGCATTTCCTAGTTGTGAACACATGAGCCAAGTAATAGACTTCTACACGCAGCAGAGAATGCACAATCGCACCCGAAGGTTGGGGAGTCCATTCCAGCGTCATTTTCATGCTCACGTCCTGCTCCGTCGCACGTTGCTTCGTAATTCTATTCAGAGAATGCGACTGGTAAAATTCTTTCAGGTGTCATGCAGCTGCCATTGACTCGACCACTCAGGAGAGTCACTACGGCGGGTCAGGAAGCTCCACCCCTCGGGGAATACCCGCAAGCGCCGACCTTTGAGCGTGAAAAACTGACGATGCGAGAGGCAAAGGCGCTAGGACGCTGTAATTCAGATTTTGAATGCAGATAACTCAGATTCTACAAAAACCATTAAAAAAATCGATGGTTGGGGGTCATACGTGAACCGGCTTCCTTTAATATCCCAGGAACATAGCTACTTTTTGCAGAGCCCTTTTGAGAACCGCTTTAGCGCAAAAAAATGCCAGAATATCAGTGAAAACAGAGCAGCTTCTGTCTCTGGCATGGCGAGCCATTAAGTGATGGCCGCAGTATCCTCCGCTACAAGTTGCAGCGGGTGCACCATTTTCAACAGATTAAACTGTCGGCGTCGTGATTGTTTGTCCCTGAGTTCAAAGCTTCCGGAGGCTGGGCTTGCTCATGAAGGCTCGGCTGTGTCGTTAATTGCAGCTTTATGCGTAGCTGCATGCCAAAATATTTACGGCTGAATGCGTCCCTGACGCAGAAGAAAAGTGTGTGAATGATACGTTGCGGTAATTTCAGAAAGCCGCGAAGAACGCTGAACGCGCTGCCAAACATGAATAACCCAAGCAGCAGAGGCAATCGGCCCAATATTGCAGTTGGATGGATTTACTCTGGTCTTTTGCAGGGCATGCACTTGCCAGTACATATCCAGCATTGCGCCTGTGCTACTTGGGAAGTAACTGCCTGTGCGCGCCGCACCATAAACCTCGAAAAGCGCTAAGGAACGGTAGCAGTAGTGCATTGTCTAGACCGAACTGAAGTAGTTGGTGCCGGCGGTTCCTCGTGGCGCGATAGCAGACATGAAGGCCATGTACACTGCAGAATTTGAAGAACAGAAGCGGGCTAAGCCGCGGACTCGTGAGATAGCTAAAGGATCTCGCCCAAAGCACGATGTTTTCAAATCTATATGCCCTATTTTATGTGCCCCGCCTTTGCTGGAATGCATTGTGTGCTCACAGGTACTCACAACGACAACGTTGACGGCACAGTTATGCTGCCCTCAACAGAGTGTATACAGGCAGGTTTTGTCTTTGCAGTCTGCAGCTTCACTGACAAATATGTTTGCAGTGAAATGTTTTCTTTTGCTGCGAAGTTAAGAAATAATAACAACTTAACCGACAGGTTAACCCACGAAGCCCAGCCTACGGAAACTTAGAACTTAGGGACGATAGCACTGTGCTTCAAGAAACGGTGCAACATTACAAATAACTTGGTTCAATGAAGCACGACCGAAAAAAAGCTTAACGCATCAATTACGACAATTGACGAGGTTCTTTGAGTGAGTTGTGGTGTGCAGTCGATACAGAGAGCTGTGGTGAGCCTTTTTATGACGGAACTAATGCTCGAGGAACGAACACGCTGTAACTAATGATTAGATAATAACGGAGCTTAGTTGAGGCGCCCCGATAGGGAAGTAAGAGAAGAAGGCGTGAATGGTGAATCGCTTTAAGAGCACAGGAAGCTGACCGCCGGACAGGTAAAGCATGCGGCTAGGTGCCGGAATACGCGCACGGGTTTTACTGCGGCTACACTGTTTGACGCAGTGCTCTCTTGGACGGTGCTAGCTTTACAGTCAAGTGCATTGGAAAAACAGCTGCGGAAAATAGCCGTAAGAATAGCACGACAGCGTCTTGAAGCTCCCCTCTTTTTATAAGTTATCATGTTCTATTCAGAAAGACTACTTTCACTAAAGTCGTACACTGCAAAAAAATTCCGTGAATGTTACGTACAAACTCTCCATAACAGAACAAACGCTTGCTCTGTTGCATCTGAAATGGAGGGTCCATCCGTAACACATTCGTGAAGGTGGCTGGCCGTATTATGCATTTTCTGAAACGTATTACTCGCCGTAACTGTTGGCCCCCGGACTAGGAACCACATGACGTCCCATTTCCGATCTGTGTGGTTTACTCTTGTTCAACAATGTCCACAAACTAGCATGGCGAAAATGAGATTAACCCCATGTGCAAAGGTGAAGATCCGAGGGGGGGGTGATAATCAAATTAGACCCAAGTGACGCATAATGTTGCTTCAACGTTGAGGGATTGCTACAAATTGTGAGCAACATTAAATAGCAAAGGACTTACTTTGCTATAACTTTAAAAGAAGAACGTTGACTTCATAAAAAAATATTTTCACGATGTTGCTAACCACATGACAGGGTAACAATTAATAAATGCATTTAATAAATAATTTAGAAATGCAGCTTAATGAGGTCAAGAGATAAAAAAAAATTTAGACACAGACAATGGTTAGACAACTTCTCTAAATTGAAACTGAACACCAGCTGAAAATACATTACAAACATTACAAACAAGGTGAAAGCCGAATTTCCGTCTGCTGTTTGACAAGGAAACGAACCACTGAGAAAGCCAAAAGCATGGGCAAACAAATTTGTGAATGAAGTGCAATGTAGCAGTCACATCTTTGCTACACAACCATCAATCAAAAACGCTAACTCCTTCACGGATAACAAAAGCACAGTCACAACAAAATATTGCTAATTGCAATGTTCAATTTATTAGGTACCTATAGCCGGCCATTCATGCCTGGTCTTCCTGCGGATAAATGAAACGCTGCAAAAAAGCAGTGAGCAGCCATAATTTCTGTAGTGACAATGAGGATGTGCACCGTCGGTGCTGCTCCCTCATCCTGAGTAGGAAATAATAGCTGTTTTTTCTGGAATGTACTCTGGAAGCATGAATTTCCTATCCACCTTTATTTAGCTTGCACTGACACGACCCATCATGAACTCTGCAGCTTTGACAAACATGCGGGCCAGTCGACAGCCACAGAAGACTGTAGAACCCTGCTAACTTGCAAAAAACCAGTGCTCAGAAAGAAAAATCATAAAAAAATGAGGAGTTCCTTATACGCACTATGTTTTATATGGTACTAAGAATGCTGCTAAGACATGGCATGAATATTGTTTTTTTCTGCTCAGTTACAAACTTTCTCGCCTATGCTAACATATTACTGCCATGTAAATAATGAAACATGCCAGCATTGCACAACATGCTGTAAGACTTACAAAATACACCCCCTGCAAGGCTACCACATGCCTGTTAGATGTTATAATGTTTATATCTACCAAACTATCTAGACTAAAATGAGACACCAAGCCTCTGACATCTGGAGATGTGTACCTCCCATGCAATTAGAGTGATTGGAGATGCTCCTCATTGATGGCATTTCAGTTGCTAGGTGTGGAAGGACCGGATATGAAGGTGAATAACTAGACACCCACTTTTTAAGCAAAGTCACAATGAGCAATGTGCCTTGGCTTTTCTTCCATCCAAAAAGTTTTATGTTCCATGTTTACGTAACTGCTTGCATGTGCTCATTTTGGCTTGCTGAGAGGTTCTTTTCTTTGTTAAACTAGCTTTAACTCTGACCTCAGTCTTCTGCACCTTCTTAATTTTTTGCTAGTGTTCACCTTAAGTCATGTGTAAGCTCACGCAGATCTCTACTTTTCTACGTTTCCAACTGTCACATCTTCTCTGCCTTCGTCATGTCCATCACTGCATCCGACGCCTTCAAGTACAGTATGCTGTGTATAATCACCTTAACTAATCTGCCTATTACACATGTATTTTTGTTAGCCACCCACTCCTCTATCTGGCGCTGATAGGCCCTGAGAGTAAATAAATGAATTGTAGTCTAAGCTAAGTCTCAGCAAGCATGCATTATGTTCAGTTTATTTTACCATGTTGACCAGTAAAGAGTGGACAGAAAAAAGCTGCAAAGTAGAGCTTGACATGCCTCTCGCCCCTACACTGGAAAGCAGCAGGCAAGGCATTTGCAACCACTAACGACAACGGAACATGCCAAGTGTGAAGTAAATCAGTAATGTTCCTCGCATTTATCACAAGGTATACTCTCTGCTCAGTAATTTATTACCCCCTTAGACATTCTGCAAGGAGTGCATACAATGATGTGTCACCACAATACAATGAGAATCATTAACCCTGTGCCAATACAACAGCAAAGAAATTTATGCCCAATAAATGCATTGCTTACATGCAACCAAGAGGCAAGAATGGGCCAACCTGGCACATATATCGAAAATAAGCTCAAAATTATAAAGAATGACATTTGAGCAGCCGCTCATTCCCCCACCCCCTCCCACAAAAAAATATGAAAAAGGGTCCTCTTCACACGGCACGTTTGAAAGATGCGGCTGTAATATTTGCGAAAGTTCAACTACGTGTGAAATTCAGATATAAATAACGCCAACGCATGCGGTTGGAAGCGAAGCGCCAGGGCGCGGGCAAACAGTAATCGTCTTCAGGTATCGACTGGTTACACCTACTGAGGGCCGCTGCTCGACGAATACCACTCAAGGCCACGTTCACATCCAACAAGCTTGTAATAAACTTTAGATAGGTGTTTATCATGATGCAGCAGCAGCTCATCAGTGCTATTGGCCAGTCCTGAATTTTTTAGCTTGATAAACGCAATCATCCACCGAAACGTGTGTCGACTGTTCCTCGCCAGATTCTTGCAGTCCCACGAGGGTGAGCAGCTTTTCCGCCGGCTTCAAGTCTCATCTTTCGTGCAGGGCCACTGGCATTGTAACGCACATTCTGCACGGTCGTTTTACTATGCATCGATGCCGCATGGGACAGCAAGCGGTTGTACACTCGAATGCGGCGTACGGGCCGCACACATACACACACCGTAACGACAATACAGCGCGCAGGACGCACGCAGCGAACACGGAAGAACAAAAACCGTTCTAAAGCACCTGTTCACTCAACACCACACACAATCCGCACATGGTTCCGACTGCGGGCTTGGCTAGCGCTTCGACTCGTCACGGCCAAGCTGCATGCACTGCGCTCTTGTGGTAACAACGCTCATGAAACGAAAAGAAAATTTTAATATGCAAAACCATTCGAATTGTCAGCTAAAAAAGCTACGGTAAAATTAAATACATCTGATATGTTTTCAAGGTGGTGCGCTTTTGCGGCGTCAGCGATGTAAGCATGGATGCGAATACGCGAATGACGCTATGAATTTCCCGTGCAACTCTGCTAGCCACCATAGCCTATGCCATAGCTCTGCAAATGGCATCGTGCTCGGCGTTTTGCGCGGCTGACTTGCCCGCGTAAATTTTGCTTCCTCCGTGCACACATGCTTGGTGAGGTGAACGGTGGTCGGTACGAACAGTTTGAAGTTTAATCGACTGAAAATTGCTCAAGGAAAGTCAGCGGAATTGCATTTTTATTGTTTCTGTGCATCGCGAGTGACTGGCGGCAGCCACACGGCATCGTCTCCGGTTGGTGAACTTGTGAGAAGGTGAGCAATTTGTTCTCAGATTTTGAAAGCGGTTTTTTGTTTCTATAGTAATCCTGTGTCTCGTCGCATGTTATGTTCACGGTAACATCAGCACAACGTGCATTCGCTTTCTGTCTCTATTTGAAGTAACATTGGTCGATCAGCGTAAACTTTTGGATTCAATTAAGCACAGGCTGTCCATGTTGGTAGTGCGTGTCGAATGTGCTTTGAGATCATTCTGCACTCGAGATGGTCTTCTGATAATTTATTTATTACCAGGTATAGTCGAGATTTGGAACCGTTCATCCCACTGCAACAGTGCTGAAAAGCTGTTTTGTGTTCATGCATCTGCTGTCCTTAAACTTTTCGGTAATCATTCGCGTGGTTCCTTTGGATCTGGACAACCGGCTACTGTTGCTAGGGGCGCCTCGCAGCAGAGCCCTTGGGGACGCCCAGTGGGTCAGCTGTTTGTCCAGGTGCAAAGTTACCTAAGGTACCATTCCAGACTTTTTTTTCGTGCCCATCAATCTCATATTCCTTGCAAAAATTACAGTATGTAATTAGGCAGTAAAAAAATTGGTAACATACACATTTCAGGACAGTTGAGAGAAATGAAATTAGAATTGGTTTTTGAGGAAAGGAAATGGGGCAGTAACTGTGTCTCGGTGGGCTCCTGAACCTAAGGGAAGGAATAAACGAGGGAGTCTAGAGAAAAATGCACATGCAGCATCAGTATTCTCTCTGTAGACTTTCCGAGACCTGGATTCATTCCTTCCAGGACAGTGCCAAGCAGTAGGTGAACTGCACACAAATTTATTTTCCTCTGGTGCAAAGTAAAGAGTGAAAATGTTCTAAGACAAGTCTCTAGTCTGTTTCATTCTCACTGCATTTGCTCAAAGCATAATATGAAATGCTGTATTTCTTATACCCTGGTTTCCTTTACTTTGAGCAGTAGGTATTGACAATGAACATCAAGGCAACTCCACTCTCATTGCTTATTGCTGCTTTTAGGTTCCCTCCATGATTTTCTGTTTGCTCAGTCCTGGCCTTAACATATTTTCTTCTGCTGCTTAGCTTCGAACTATTGGCTAGGTTACATGGTTCTACTACTTCTATGTTCACTGTGAGGTTTGAGAGCTTGTTGCTTTGTTCTTTTTTTATAAGCATCTTTGTCTTCTCGAGGCTGATTGGCAGTCCGGAACAAAGAACACATGCATTGTTTATGTTAAGATGATGACATGATAGCCTAACACATCGTATCGTTGCCATTCGAGCCCCCTGTGTACTTGCTTTGTTGCACTGGGAGTAAAAAAGTTTAGTGGAAGTCGCCATGAGGCGCACTTTTGTTTAGACTAGTGCAAAGGTTTACTGTTGCTTCGCAGTATAGTGCTCCCACCTGTTGCGCACGAGCATTTAGATGGCTGTTAAATACTACTATCAAGGATTTAGCCATTGTAATGTCGCAGGTCTGTTGTGTAGGATTTCAGATCATTGTCTTGCACTGTCCCCGAAGCCTGTTGTGTGACAGCTACGCCGCTTTGCTGTTGTATTTCTGTCCAGTGTAAAAAATATTTTCTGTGATTATGCTACACGCACAGGTTCATGGGGAAGTAAATATTTTGTGTCGCTTCAACTGGGTAATGCTTCAGAATGAACACGTGCAAAAACCCATGCAGTTAAAAGCCTTGGCTTGTGTAACCCAAGTGTGAGGAGAATACTATTATGGCAGGGATTCTTGCATTGCAACCTTTTAAATTCCTTTTTTGTAAAAAGAATGACGTGAGGTTTCATGAGTTACAGCTCTCTTTCATTGCTTGCTCAGAGAAAGCGTTTATTGTAAGTAAGCAGTAGTCGCTTTTTTCTATTGTTCAAGCAGCAGCATCAGCATGCCTCATCATTTTTGTCTTGAATGACTGAAGGTGCTTTCAGAGCATTGCCTTCTTTTTTTTTTGTTGTTTATTCAGCATGCAATATTGTGTCTATAGATTGCTCTTTAGCATTATTTTGCGTTCTCCCAAGCAAATTTTAGGCGACCAAATTCAGAAGCACCTTGTATTGGCCTTACATGCTCGCTATTAATGCAGAAGTAATTATATGCCACACTAAACACCAAATCTACATCCTTCAGAGTGGGTCTAGAAGCTTGTCTCCAGACTCTTGCCTTCAAGGAGTTCTTACAGGTTTCACATATCTGCTTGGTGTTGGAAGTGACAGCCTTTTCTACTTTGCAGCGAGGTATACATTTAGAAAGGGTTCATATATGTGTATTAGGTAGATCTCTTAACCAGAAACAGGAATCAGGCTAGCTGCATACTCAAGCTGAAATCACACAGGTGAAATATTTTGTCTTGTTCATAGGCGCTGTTTGCATTTCATTCCAGCGTGATTGTGCACTACTGCCATAGCAGGTACCCTATCTAAACGGAAACTATCTTGTGGCAAATCATGCGCATATGTTTTAGACACGTGTATGAAGAAATGTGCAGCTACAAACATTGCATACTTGGTTATTCATAATGCTTTTTTTTCTCATGTGCATAGAACAATGTTCAGCTACATTGCTTGCTTTGTTGTTACTACTTCTATTTTTCCGCTAATATTAAACTACATATTAATCTCAGAGACCCGATGTTCGACTGAATGATCCTTTTGTGTCGCACTAGGAAGGCAAAAGCATCACGCCTAGGGCTCATTCACCGTCCTTCATCCCTGTTTTGGTTTCAGTCGGTCAGTTATGCTATTAATGAATGTAATCACTTTATAGCACAAGTATATATGAAAATATATTTTGGGCTAAATGAGGTTAACAAGTTATCCACTGTGCACAATGGTCTGGTTGGTCTTGTACATCATTACTTGGGTGTTAATGTTTCTTTCGTGGTTGCTGTCTAAATAACTTTGCCTGCCTATTGTATCCTATGTCCTTTTATGTTTTTTTATGCCTGTCTTCCTTCCTACTGGCTCTCTCCCTTTTCAGTCATTCCTTTTTCCTTTAAACTGGCGATTGGTCACAAGCCTGCTGTGGGAATGGCAGCTAACACTAGGCCCCTTTTTTTTTCATTGAACCTGCACTGCTAATATTAACACTAATAGTACTGTATCAGTATTTATGTGATACTGCATTTTTTGTTATGCATAAATAGTTGGCTAAGCCAATGGTAGCAGTGTTGAATATCACAATATATCATGCAGATATCTTGCATGCAATATCAGTATCAGTTTATTCACTTTGGATGAAGGTTATTTAAACAGGGTGATAAAAGCATCTGGGCCCTTAGCAAGCTGCTAGTTCGGGCCCATGCAATAAGTGCACAAAATAGTGTGCCCAGGCGTCAGCATAAGAAAGAAAAAAGTGTACATTTTATATGAATAGAAGATGTTACACAAAACTATATCAGTATATTCACTATTATGCTACCCTCTATTTCTTTCAGCTCGGCAGTTTGGCTGTAGATATTTTGTGCTGCTTTCCTAGTCTAGTCCACTCAAACTAAAACTTTGCTTTCTGTGTTGCAGGTAGAATCTACAATGAATGCCGCGCTGTGTCTTGTAAGCAGGAGGCGGTGTTAATGGAGCTATGAACTTTTCTTGCGGATGACTGGTGTTGGCTTTATTATGCACTGAACCTCAAGTGTGAAGAGGAAAATGTCGTGTTGGATTTCTGCAGAGGTGAGACATCATGGTGAATCTACCAGTGCGAAAGACTAGACAAGAGACAAGACAGTCGCTGAGTCGCGGCCATAGTTTATTGAAGTGAATAGGGAATACATGAAGAAGCCAAGCAACACCACAAACCACACAATTACAGATAAGCATACATGACAACATGAGTCAATGGCCCTGAACATTCCCCTGATCGAGATAGTCCAGCTCATTGCGTGTTAGTGCGATAGACAACACACTTGCACATTAGTCACCGAGTCGTAAGGTGTGTCTAGCCTCAATAATCTACCATTTAATCTTCTCTGAATTTACTGCCAAAATGTGTGCTGCCAAAAGGAAAGGGTAGCAGCCTTCACATTCCTTGCAATATACAGAAAAGTTAGAACCCCTACCCTCTTGTGCTCCTGTAATCTTACATTGATACACCTTCCAGTTTGACCTATATAGACCCGACCACAAGATAGAGTGTCTGATACCATGTTCATTTTACAAGGTACATATACATTTCACACCACATGTGTACTTTTCTCTAGCCACATTCACAGAATTATTCTTAACAATTTTACATATTTTAAACAACTTATTAGGGGCCAAGAAAATCGCTTTTCCATCATACCTTCTGACCGCATTTTTCAATTTGTACGACAATCTATGTGCGTACGGTAACACAACCGGTCTTTTGGCATCTCGCTGGCTGGCCCCGGCCTGATTGCGCCGGTCGCCGTGAAAAGCTTTCGGCTTCTTTAACAATTTATTGTATGCTTTGCAATAACATGGTTAGGAAATCCTAAAATGTGCTCTTGGAAACTAGTCGTCATGCTAAGAAAGCATGACTTCATCAATTCTGAGCCCAGGCTTGACAGTCCAATGCTATCTTTCACTAGCTTGTAATAGCCAACCTGTATCCAAGTAGCAGCTTAACGCTCCTGGGTGAATATCACTAGCGCACATGGTGAGTGCAGATCATCAAGGTAAGGTCCAGAAACCGCAGCTCTTTTTGTGGCGACATTTGCTCCAAGGTAAACCTAAGAATATGTTCACATGCCAAACTATCAGAACCTTTGTAAAAGACCAGAAAATCATCAACATAGCAAAAGATTTTTTCCCCCAGTCCATGCAAGTCCTTGACAATCATTCTATACACCCTACTTAAAATATCTCTTAGCACAAGGCCCATCTTCGAACCACTACATATACCAGATTTTTGAACACATACCACACTACAGTACTCTACAGCCATGCTCTTAAAATAAATGCTATTCACTAGCATGTTCTTCAGATGAATTTCAGAAAAGGGTTCGTGCAAAATTTTGTCTGGTTATTTGCAAAAGCATTTGTCTACTTCGCATCTTGAAGATCCGTTTCTTGTACTCAATTCGCAGCGTGGTTGAGTATCTGAAGAATGGCAATCCAGCAGATTGTCTGGTGGTGGTGGTGAAAACTTTTAATTTCTGAAATAGAGTTTGGGAGCCACAGAGTGGCCACGCTACATGGTCGGCGTCCCTAGTCCGGGACACCGCATGACAATGCCCCGTCTCTAGCCCGTTTCACCAGAGCCCTTTGGGACTCAAGCGAGGAGCAGTTGAGAAGGGCAGTCTCCCATGCCTCTCTGGAAGGGGTAGGGGAAGGGGGGAGGTGGGGATTTTGAGTACATGCCCACACCATGTGGAAGATATCACAGGTCTCCCCACAGTGTGGGCATCGCCCATCCGTGTTAGGATCGTAATGCTTTAAGATTGCAGGACAGAGTAGAGTACCTGTCTGCAGGCGCCTTAAAGTTCGCTCCTCCGTCTTACTCAGCCCCTTTGCAGGGGCCGGGAAAAGGCGGTGGATGTCGCTATAATGCGTTATAATTTCCTTGAATCGCAGCAGCGGCTGGTTAGTCTCCGAGCCAGAAGAGCTGGGATGAGGAGCCCGGTGAGTAAGCGCTCGGGCAGCCGCGTCAGTGGCCTCATTACCTCGCAAGCCCTGGTGACCAGGAGCCCAAATGATTCTTTGGGTGTTGGATCAGTGGCAGTCCGTCTTAGAATGCAAGCAGCTAAGGGGGAGATCTCCCCTGCCAAGTAATGATCACATGCTTTTCGGGAGTCCGTAATGATGATTCTTAGTGTCGATGTAGAACTATTTTATTCCATCCCGTGTGAGGACCTTATGAAAAGCTTGTGAATGTGTATATCGGAGCACAATGATGAGCGTGTGTTTAGGAACAGGTGCGTAATAGTCTTTTTTTTGGACTTACCTCCTTTTATTTGAAGAGCATGTTTCTGGAGTATGGCTGTGCGGCATATGTTCAAAAGTCTAGTATATGTATCGATTGAATGCCTCTGTGCTAAGTAATATTCTCTTAAGCAGGGTGGATGGAGTGATTGCCAAGAACTTGCATGGGCTGGGGGAAAATCTTTCACTGCGTCTGATTTTCTGGTCTTTTACAAAAGGTTGCGATAGTGTGGGACCGGTGCATATTGCCAAGTTGCTTAAGGAGCAAGGCCTTTCTTTCACTTAGCATTTCCTTAGAGGAAATGTCCCATCAAAAAGAGCTGCGGTTTCTGGGCTTCACCTTGATGTTCTGCACATGCCATGCATGCTGCCGATATTCACCCAGGAGGGTCAAGCAGCTACTTGACTATTGGCCGAATCATTCTAAGCTAGTGAAATATAGCATTGCGTCATCTAGGCTAGGCTCGGTATTGATGAAGTGATGCTTTCACAGCATGACAAGTGGTCTCCATGAGCAGATTTTAAGGCTTATGAAAGCATTATTCCCCAACCATGCAGGAGTGTGTGATAAATTGTTAAAGCTGAGCATATAAGATTGATCAAGTTGGTCAGACATGCTAAAGGTAAGAATGGCATAGCATCACGTAACGAGGACAGCAGGAGAGCACACACGCATTAGTGCCAACCTTGGAGCAGATACAGAATCCAAGAGCGTGTGCTTGACATTCAGCGTTGGCAGTCAAGGATCGGGCTCATTCAATCTTGAATGTTCAAATCAGTGTTTTCTCATTTCCTTGACTGTCAGTGCTGATTGTCAAGCTCGTGCTCTTGGATTCTGTACACACTCCAAGGTTGGCACTTGTGCGTGTGCTTGTTGTCCTGCTGTCCTTATTACTTGATGCTGCGCCATTCTTCCCTTTAGCATGTTAAAGCTAAAACCCCTTCACAGGGATTGGCAGGATACGGCCGGGGCCAGCCATCGAGATACCAAAAGATCGACTGTGTTACTGTACATACGTAGATTGTCGCACAATTTGAAAAATGTGGTCAGAAGGTATGACGCAGAAATGGTGCTCTTGGCCCCTAATAAGTTCTCTACAAACTGTAAAATTGTTAAGAATAATTTTGTGAATTTGGTCCTGGAAAGGCATATGTGCCTTGTAAAATGTATGTGGTGCATCGGATACTGTTGTCTTGGGGTTGGGTTTATGTTGGTCAAACTCGAAAGTGTGTGAATGTAAGACTACGGGAGCACAAGAGATATTTGGATATTGGTAGGGGTTCTAACTTATCTGTACATCGCAAGGAATGTGAAGGCTGCTAGCCATTCCTTTTGGCAACACTCATTTTGGCGATACATTCGGAGCAGATTAACCGGAAAATTATCGAGGCTAGACACATGACTCGGTGACAAATCTGTGAGTGTGCTGTCCATCGTGTTAATATGCAACGAGTTGGACTATCTAGATGAGAGGAAAGTTAAGAGCGATCTTTTACTCATGTTGTGGTATAGCATATCTGTAACTGTGTGGTTTGTGGTGTTATTTGGCTTTTCTATGTACTCCCTGTTTACTTCAATAAACTTCAGTTGCGAGTCAGCGCCTGCTTTGTCTCCTTTCTTGTCATTGTCTCGTGCTGGTATGTTCACTTACTTGCAGAGTAGATTCACTGAATTGTATACTTGCAGAGGCTTGTGAAGAAAAACCAGAGGAATTTTCTTTCCTTTGTCTGGAATAGAAGTTAAAATTTTTTTTCACGTAGCTAGATGGTTGCAGCATGAAATTCCATTCTGGAAGGGTAAACCCACTAAATTGTACATTTTGTGTGCAAGGGTACTGATGCTTGCATGAAACTGAAAACATTCGCCCAGGCTATCTGGCTAGCTTCCTTCTTCCTTGTGCCCAGATTTTTTTAAACAATACTTTGTCAGATTTATTTTGACCAGAATTTCTAACATGTTAATTACACCACATTTTGTGATCATATACAGCAAAATTAAAACATGATCACCGGTGTATGGTTTAGTCTGGGGTAGAATGATGAGAAGTACCTAGTATATAGTAAAATTTAATATTACTAGTCTAACATAAACAAAATTGCTATTTTTTCAGTGGAAAATTTTGCTACCAGGGAGTCGGAGCGGCATGGCATGATGAAGACTTGGACAGTGTGCATTCCAAAGTACCTGTATTCATGTCGGCACGAGAACTTGCGCACAGTGCTTCAAACAGTTGGTGAGTACCTTGGTGCTGTGCTTCTGCTTAGATACGTAAATATTTGATTTTAAATGTGCCTGAACAGCCAATTGGCCTAAACGAGTGCACACTAAGTCAATACAAACACCATGACGTGAGCAGACATAATACAGAAAAATTGTCACAAATACGATGATAATAATAGTAAAGAAAAACAAGCATAATGAGTAAACAATGAAAACAGCAAATTAGGCAAATATTTCTGTGTCATAAAAAGTTGAATTGTATTATTTGCAAATGAGTCATTGGTGAAATGGCATGCATGTCAGGATAAAATCTATCATAGCATTTGGTGGTTTTTCTCTGAGGCACACGAAATCGCAGTGACATCAATAACGGCTCACAGTCAATAGAGCCGAGCACAACTTTATGGAGAAAATCCATGTCATAAAGGGTAGACATACCAATGTCTGCTAGAAGAAAGTCGTAGTCTTAGAAACGACAGCGCTCAATATATCTATCACAAAGGATGCATACAATCTTCTGCTGAACATTTTCGATTTCATCGCCAGAGGCAACAGAGGCACTATTCTAAGCTACTGATGCAAACTCAAGAGGTGGCATCACGAGAGCACAGTAGCCAAATTATGTCTTTAATCTGAATAAGAGTGTGTATCTGAAAATTTGAGCAAAAATTGAGTAGCATTTAGATATTCTTGCACGAAATACCACTGTTAAAATTGGTTATAAATGATATGTCTCAGATGTACGCTTGTCTGCTGAATATAGTAAGCATGGCTTGCGACCTGAGTGCCTCTGATGTATGAACAAAAATGGCCAGGTTACTGCATGACGCGTGGAGCAACCCAGTGTAGCACATTCAGGCTTCATGGAGTGGAGAATGAAGGCAGTAATAACTTTAAGAATAGAAAACACAGGACCAGGAAGCTGATAGAACACACTGACACTCGGTGCATGAAGGGCATTATGGAGTTGCCTGTCGTGTTGTGCAAGATGGAGGTCGCACAGACAGATGTTAAACATGAGTCGGTGCAGATACCTTCTGTCATTACGTAGTACTCACTGCAGAACTCAACAAAAAAGAAGCAAAGGTAACAGCTGAGCATGGCCAGACTCTTGTGCTTTCCTCCGCAAGCAATCTGGAAGCGCAACTCTTCAAAGTCTTTTATGCTTTCGCTCGACATATACATCATCACTGCATGTGTCGAGGAAAAGTACATACCCTTAATGTCAAATGACATAGCACTTACAGGACTCAGTAACAGCTTACTTAGGTGTTCTGATGCATCTACAGGGCACCTTATGAGAAATTCTTAGGCTTCAGAGCACTCAATCTACAGGGCGCCTCATGAGAAATTCTTAGGCTTCAGAGCACTCAGCCCTTGCAGGAATTGTTTCAAAGTTTGTTGCCACATGGACCTCTTCGTAATAATGACCCTAAAAGCGAGCCTTCCTTTAGTGTCACAAAAAAAGGCCTAGGACATGGGTCGTTTTTGCTCCTTCATTAGAACCAAAATGTTTGCGAGCGAGATCTTTCACAGATATGGAATGATTTCAAGAAATGTCAAAGTGAAGACTGAAGCTGTGCGAAGCAATACCAGCAACAGCCCTGCCGTGGTGGCTCAGTGGTTATGGCGCTCGGCTGCTGACCCGAAAGGCGCGGGTTCGATCCCGGCCGCGGCGGCCAAGTTTCGATGGAGGAAAAATTCTAGGGGCCCGTGGGCTGTGCGATGTCAGTGCACGTTAAAAAACCCCAGGTGGTCGAAATTTCCGGAGCCCTTCAACACGGCGTCCCTCATAGGCTGAGTTGCTTTGGGACGTTAAACCCTAATAACCAAACCAAGCGATACCAGTTACAAACACATCAGAGCTGTTGAAGAAGCTGAAAGATTCATGCCTTCATCCTTTTTCTACATCAGACACATGACTACACTTTGTCTTTCTGGGCCATCATTTTGAAAAGGTTAACATGGCAGCGGCCTTCGGTTAAATTTCTGCAAGGAGCCCTTTGTGGAAACTTAAGCATCTGTTCCTCGTGAGGCGCACTGCAGAGATATTTGAATACCTTAGTGAGCTGCAACCAGCACCTGTGGCTGCATTTTCACTGACATCATAGATTAGTACATTTTCGTGCAGATGCTGAGATAATGGAAACTATGACTGAAAGCATAACGTTTCGGGGAAGTATGCTTCCTGATTGCTTGTGGGCAAGTGCTGTGTAACCACCAATCCAATGGGTACAAGCTTTCTCCTCACCTGGTGCTCGTCTTCTTTAGGGTGAAATGCCTGCCAAATGGTTCATTGCCCCACCTTGAGATGAAGAAAATACCTTGTGCCATGGTGCTCTTTGTCCTCAGATTCCCTCGCGCCATCAAAAATCACAATCATCATCATGCTTGTGGACAAGTGTCTGGCCTTTTTCAGATGTTACCAATGTTCCTTGCTCACTAAGTTGTGCATTGAGTACTATGTAATGAAAGGCATCTGCATTGAATTGTATTTGGCACCCATCCTTAGCTACTTTCTATTTGCACAAAATTGTAGACAACCGTAAAGACTTTCATGCACACAGTGGTGTCCGAGTAAGCACATTTTGTCTGCTTCTTCCTGGCCCTGTGGTTTTTGCTGTTTACTGTTATAAGAAATGAATTTTAGGCAATGAATCATATTGGTTTGGTTCTCAGTAAATGGCTTTTACAAGCTTCTACGAAAGCCGATTGTTCAATAGCGGATGATTCAAATGTATTTGTGAAATTTATAATAGGTGTTGTGTGGCTACTAAATGAGGATTTTTTTATCTTTTCAGGTGGATCTGACAGCAATGTTTAGAGATACAATGTGTGCAATTTGTCATGAAAATAAAACGTATGTACTTGTACTCAACCAAACACTTGCCACTCTTTCATTCTAAGTTGCATTCTTTGTACGTGTGCAATACATAAAATGCATGAAAGTGTTGTACATAATACTTATTTCCTCGGCCTCTGGACTGCTATATCTTGAGTGAACGTTCTGGGCTGAAGCTATACACAGATGCATGTGCATGTACTACTGAAAGTATTATCGAGAGCAAAAATAACAGACCCCTGCCAGCGCGTGCCGATCTGTGCCAAACTGCATGCAAGCGCCGCTTGACGAAGCCCTCCAGATGCTGAGACGAGCGCAGTGGCACGCAATGCGTAGCGCCCCTCGAGATGGGCGCACGCCACTGCGCTGGTCTCGGCACTAGGAGCGCTTTGTCAAGCGGTGCTCGCATGCAGTTTGGCGCGGATCGGCACGCGCTGGCAGGGGTCTATTATTTTTGCTCTCGATAGTACATAATTACAATGCAGATTATTTCCGTTCTAGATCAGATGACTTCCAAGTGAACGGAGGAAGTATGCATACACATTACGGGACCTTTAATAAGAACACAACAGAAGCATTCGTTGCAAAGAAACGATTTCATTGTCATTCATAGCATAGCGTAACTTTCCGTTACCAAGAATGTGACAACCGTCGGACGGAGTCGCTGTATTCATGTTGCGGTAAACCCTCCGGCAACGCATTACCAGCGGGTTTCTCTGTACTGAGGAGCATTTTTTTTTACAGTGTAGGGTTTGTACCCTAAATAAAGAGGAAAACTCAAAGTCGTGGTATGGCTCGAAGTGACGGTTTGTACCCTAAATAAAAAGGAAAACTCAAAGTCGTGGTATGGCTCGAAGTGACGGCTTTCAGAATGAAATTGTGAAGATATCAAGGCGTGTTTCTTTTTTGGGTTCGCAAGCTGAGTGGCTCGGCAACATCGTGCTTTCTGCAAGCCGGTGAATTTCAGGTACATTCCACTATTTCATCGCTAGACTGAATTGAGAGATGAGAAAGTGTTTTGTTTTGGTGGCCTACCATTTAAAAAAAAAATGTCTTATACGGCTGAGCAAAGAAACCGACGAACTCCTGTTTTTTATTGTTGTTTGGGGCACTGTAACAGAAACTGATGTACGCAAGATCTATGTACTTCAAAGAGAAAAAGGTGTTTTATATAGACATTGTTGATTACTATTACCAGGCCGATCGACAATTTTTACACTACCAGATTATACCAGTCCATAGGTTGCATGAATGTTTCTCGCCAATGAGGTACAAAAAATCCCTGCAATATGAAATTCGAAAGGTTCTAGAATTAACTTACGGCACGGGAAATATACCGACTTATATATCCTCTCCGAAATACAGAAAAATGGTTTATTCCTTTTCTTGTCGCACTGGCTAGGTAAATCTCAAGCTCAGTTTGAAAATGCGTTCTTGCGAAATCATTTACTTGCTATGAATCTTCATATGTGAAAAAGCTGTTTGTGGGCATTTCCTGCTACGGATTTAACTGGTTAAGCTGAATGCATTTGAAATGATGCGCTAGCATATTAGCACTTGTTTAGCTTTCTTTAGCTGCGAATAAATTTTTTTTTTTTTTGGGGGGGGGGACTTTTTCCCCGGTTATTAATACGGGTAAAACAAGCAGTGCAAGAAATAATAAATTAAGTTGGAAATACTTTAGGCCGCCAACTAAATTCGTTAACTGAATTGCTCTTAAACCTGCCGCTTGAGAGAGCCCTGTTGAAAATATGCACTAAGAATGCCTTTCAGAACTATGACACAAGTGGCCATTTGCTGTAGATGTTTAAGCGACTGCTCTAGTACAGACGGAGAGATTAACAAAGGCCACTGCCAATATGAAATATATCTTCTAGGCCCTAGTTCTTCGTGTTGCGCAAGGAAAGGTGGCGCAAAGGTTTGCTATTCATTTCGCCATATAATTTTACTTGCGATGAGCCAGTATCTAGCGACAAGGTTGATTTTTATTTCTTTCCATCGCTTTCAAACGAACGCAACCTTCAGTAAGGGTCCCTCATCTCGTGTTGAGCTGAGGATATTCTAGTAGCGGCCTTAGAGCCGCTTACGAACAGCGAAGTCGAATGGTAGGCAAGAATTCTAACCTGAAAAATCTCCGAATCGTGTAGGTGTTGTCGGCCGTCCAGACGTACGCCTTGTCCACGTAATTATAAGCCGAAGTGTCGCGCGACCGCCGATCCGTGACGGAGGACATCCGGAACGTCTGGTAGACGTCAATGAAGCGGTTGTTGGTGCCGTCCCCTTGCCAGCGGTGGCGAGTCACTCCGAGCTCCTCGTATGTCTTCGCAATGGTAGACAGGAAATTGTTTCCGCTGACGTCGAAACCTGTGGTAGTATAATGTGCGCTGTCGTAGACTGTGGAGAAGATATTTGCTTTAAGGGGCCATTTTTTCTCGGTTAACTAAGTTCAGCGCATCAGCGGATATGCAACAAGCCCACCACATTGAAGTGCTTTCTTTGTAAACTAAACATCCGAACGAACCAAAAAATTCAGAGTGGCACTTTGTTGACCTAAAGTGCGGTGAGGCGAAAGCCTTAAGCGCAGTTTTGCTGCTTGTGTCTCTGATGTGTGGTTAAGAGGTTAAGCTTCGCCTCTAAGAGTGGAACGCGACAGCGCCTTGCAACGCTGCCAGGGAGACCAGAGAACGGCATCGCGCGTTCGGCTCTACGCCTTGCTCGACGGTAAATTGTTTTTTGATTGGTTTAGGTTTGGTTTATTGGGATTTAACGTCCCAAAGGAACTAAGACTATGAGGGAGGCCGTAGAGAAGGGCTCCGGAAATTTCGACCACCTGGGGTTCCTTAACGTGCACCGACATCGCACAGTACACGGGCCTCTAGAATTTCGCCTTCATCGAAATTTAGCCGCCGCGGCCAGGATCTAACCCGCGACTTTCGCGTCAGCAGCCGAGCGCCGTAACCACTGAGCAACCGCGGCGGGAAAATTTTATTTGAGGAAAGGAAATGTATCTCCCTCGCATATCTCGGTAAACGCCTGAACCTCGCAATAAGGGAAGGGAGGAAGATGGGAGTGAACGAAGACGCCGTATTAGCTAGACGCACCTTTGTTCATTCCAAACCATCGAGTTGGCATGGCGGAGTGGTTAGCGTGCTTGTCTCGCACTCCGGAGGCCCTGGTTCGATTCCCCAACTCGACCAATTTCGTACTCGGTTTTATTTAATAATGTGGTCGGACTAGAAAGTTTAATTAGTCTAATTGGTCTGTACCCCTGTTCTGATGCCATCCATCGTGTCCTGTCGCTCACCTGTCAAGTAATGCTACTCTCTAGAATGTTCGACACAATGTCTATGAAACGTCTATTAATGATGGCTAATGATATTTGAGCATGACTTGCACATTTAGTGATACTAGTTAATGTATGGCTAGGGATATAATATAATCATATAATGATATAGTCACAAAATCAGTTCACGTCATGTTCTGATGTCTTTCGATTGCACCCGATTAAGTATCGATTGGCTATTGATTGGAATATGCTCATATAAGCCATGCATCCGAAACGCGTACACATTTGCTAACACGAGTTGGTCACGACAGTATGAGACATTAAAGGCATTCGCCTTATTATTGAGTAGGCTGTGTGAGGCGAAGGAGTGATGCGTGCTTTAAAATGTGCGCGCATTTCCTCCAGTAGTGCCCTTTTCAGAGAGCACTTAACTTGGCTTAAGTCGAAGCAGCAACAAGTAAAAAGGTGAGCGCGTGGCGGTTAATAGGCTAGGTTGCGTTATTAGGCGCAGAGCATGATGCAATCCGTGTTTTCTTTTTAACTCGCTAAGTATTCCCGTTAAGTGCATGCAAAATACGGTAAAAACGGCCCTCCGTCCGTACTGGCCATGAGTTTCCTATCTCCGGATTATGGTCCGAGATCTATCGTCAGGCGATATGCGGAAAATAAGGTGTAGTGTTGTGCATGCCACTAATATCACCTGTGCTTGGATTAGTAGTGGCTGCCAGCTCTCTTGTTCTGTCATCAACTTTGATGCATTATAGATAAATATATTCGTCGCTTTAACGCTTCTGATGCTCTGTCTCAATAAAAGTTCTGGGAGGGAGACCGGGGGAACCAAGACGATCAATTGTTTCGTGAACTTTTTGCTTGAATTCATTGACTTAGAACCGGGATTATGTCCTCGCTATTACTATTGACTGCGTACTATGGAGGAACGCTTCACATTAACTTCGCTTGTAGTATACCATTTCTCAAGTCTGGCGTATGCCTGTTTTTGCCGAGGTTCCTGGGTTGCGTACACCTTAAGCTGCTTATTGAGTGAGCTGAAGAGGAGAAGGGTGCTGACGCAGAAAGTAAAAAAGAGATATGCAAGTTGAGCATAATGTAAGCCTTTCCGTCTTTCCCATCTCCGCAGTGTTATCTCAATGTGACTTCGCACCAAGTAGCAAAACTACAAACCATAGTCACGGAAGGCGAATGTCGGCTCATGGTTTAGTCATTGCTATTCAGGACTCAAGTATTTTTTGTTCCTTGTATCCACAAAAGAAATTTCTTTGCCATTGCAGGAAAGCTATCTCTATGTCATGCCGTCATGCGACCAAGGCCTGCATGTCTCAAAACCATATATACTAGCAACAATCTACAGTTCCCGTTGTTATTCAGGGAAGAGAAAATTTCAGTTTCAAGGAAATACCCCGGTGCTAATGTTGATCTGTACTGCACAGAATATCTACGGCCGTTGATTGGCAGCAAGGTCAAGCATATGAAAAAACATCTCACCAGAACAAGTTATCACACCTTTCTCAGTAAAATGTAAGTGGAAGAGCTTGTTTGTTTTGTTTGTGGAAGAGCTTTTTTTTGTGGAAGTGGAAGAGCTTGCTGAGAGAATAAACGCACACACGGCACCGTCACTTCCTAAATGCATCGAGCATAGCAGAAAAATCGCAGATACAGCCGAAGGAGTGTTAGATGCTTCATTGCTGTCTCAATCACGTGCCCCTTTTGTTAGGAACAGTAAACGCCTTCTGCCGTACAACACAGTTTCTTACATCCCGGTCCATCTAACGCCTAAAATCTGCCCGATCCGTTGTTCCTCCTACGAAACGCTGATCGACTTTTGCTCAGTGGTACCCCCGCACTGAAGTATTTTTTTTAATTTACAGTGTGAACACCTGGTGAACATAGCAACACGCGATAACTTCCTTGTCTCGGTATCTTTCTCCAAGTCTACACGAACAAATGTCCCTGGTGCGACGAAAAACCTACACTATACCACATCACATGGGCCTGCCAAAACATAGACGTGGTCCCCAAAATACAAAACCCGAGTGCGGAGCAGTGGGAGACTCTGCTGTCCAGCGACCGCTGCGAAGACCAACAAGGTCTGGTACAGCGAGCTCAACGGGCAGCAGTGGCCAGCGGAGCCCTGGACTGAGGGCAACCGACCACTGATTAGAGGCGGACGACTTCGACAGAGAAGGCTCCTGGGGGTAGAACCAAGACGTCTCTGAAGATGCCCCCAAACCGCAGAAAAAACCATTAGTGTAAATAAAGTTTTCCCTTCCTTCCTTCCAAGTCTCAGTCTTCTCATTATGAAGATGGGGAAAGATTAGTTATGCAGTGAGGTAGAAATGACTAATCTTACCCACGTGGTCGAGAAAGTGAGAGTGGCTATCGTGCGTCCACAGCGCATCGAGTGCCCCTCTGAAGACGTCCTTGTTATCCACGTTCAAGAGCGACAATAACACGTTTACCATTCGACTTGGGGGAACTGCAAAAGGAAACCAAGATCGCTTGAAGTCGTCTGATAATGCAAAACGTAGAAGATCGGCAACTAAATTTAATTTCAATGTAAACACTAGCTTTAATTGCAAGTCAGCTACCTATTACAGAATGTCTGCTACCTATTACAAAACGTTCTTTTCCGGAGTTAATACATTGGTGACACAGATAATCCATCATCAAGAAAGCAAGTGGTCAGCGCTTTGACACAATTAAACATCTCTGAAACGCAAATTTCGAACATTTTAGTTAAGCCGATCATAACTATGATTATGTAATCATTATCGAATGGGACTTCAAATCTCGAACAGGTAGAAAATACACTTCAATACACAAATTTACTACATTAGAGTCTGCAGTGGAAAGCTGTTAAAATGAAAGGCGGAATCTTCGATGCCGTCACAGCCGTGATCCTGGAACAATGGGTGTACGCACCCTTCGGTCCCCGCTCGTTAGTTAAAGGGAGCGGCGACTACATTCGTCCATCGCTGAACGCACTCTGCGGCGGTTGCATGAACCATGGTGCGCGCCATTTCGCAAGAGCACTCCCTCCTTTGCTTCCCTTCTTTACCCGCTCGCAGCGGCGGTCCCTGACTTCGCCTAAGGCCCATTGCTGCTTAGTTAATTAAACAAATATATGGCGCCTTTTTCTGAGCTGCTATTATTTTCTGGTTTCTCTTTGATGTTTTCCACTCCATTTCCCGCAATCTTATGGCTTTACCTCATGAAGCACGTTTTTCTGTCCCGTTGCACTTTCTTGCGCTATGGCTTTTAAAGCTTGGGTCGCATCCGTTGCTGCTGTTGCTGCTTTTGTACTCCACGTTTTTTAGTTCAACCCTGCTTCCTGTCCTCGATACCAGGAGTCGCAGCGAACATGCGCGGACGAAAGCTCCTCCTCCAACCTGGTTCCTCATCCTCGCAGTGAAGGGCCTATACCGCACTTGTCGATTCACTGATAACTCCTCTCGTGGAAACTTTGGCCTGCACACTCAGGCTTCTCTCTAAATCTCATTGATCTGTTATTTTCAAATAAGGTCATTTTTCCTAATAAATAAATAAGGTCTATGTAGCGTGGTGCTCGACGTAAGGTATTTCTTGTTTGCAAAGCAGACATTTGGGCTAGTTGGTGTGAATTCATAGTGGAAAAAAACAGAGATGTTAGGGTGGTGTTCTCGGCTCCTAAGAAGCTCGCTCCAATTTGCCCACAAGTGGACAAAAAACTGGCGGCTGGTGTCCACATGAATCGCAAGGCCTGTACAACAAAACATGTGGCGCCTTTCATTCCTTGCAAAAAGGGTGTTGTATATCGGTTGCCGCTGTCGTGCGGTAAAGAGTACATCGGGCAAACGGAGCGCTGTGTAAATGTAAGGCTCTTTGAGCACCGCAACCTACTCGACAGTGACTCGCGAGACAACCTTCCCGCACACTGCCGGGTTTGCAAATGCACACCCCTTTTCCCGAGAACTGACGTGCTTTTTTTCCACCAAGATAAGGTGACCCGGAAGCTGATGGAAGTGTTCTTTATCCGAAAAACCGGCAAACGGTGCGTGAGTGATCCTTCAGTGGCCTTGTCAGAATTGGAATTTAGGTACTTAAATAACCGGTTGCACACGCGCGATGCTTCTGTTTAGATTATCTTGCACGCTTGCACGTAATCTGTTATGACGTACGCAGTCGTGGGTGGTTTTTGTATATATTGTGTTCTGTTCTTTCTAATAAACCTTAGTTGCGAGTCAGCGCTTGTAGTGTCTCCCCTCTTTTCTGTGTTTTCTGTCTTAGTTTGCGCTGTTTTTTTTCACTGTGATTTCTTGTTTGGTCACTGTGACTGTTTCTTCGCGTACATTACAATCTTTGCGTAGCACTTGCATGCTTCTATTTGACATTCCTGCCTCGGTACCTAGGAGAGGGCGCACATTCTTAATCGCGGCAGCCATTTACAACAACCAATACCTTTCGAACAGGATAGCGTTACGTGGGTATTTGACTGATGCAATAATGCCAGAAAAGGCACGTAGGGATGGAAACAAACAAGCCATATACGAGCCATTGCGAATGTGTCCCCCAATTATTGCACTAGTCTTTCGTTTTTTGCCTGTGTTCTTGCTTCTTCCTTCAAGATTTTAAAGTGTTCCGCGTATTAAACTATGCGTGGAGAAAAAGCTACAGTGGCCGGATAAATTCAACATCAGCTAACTGAAATGGCCATTATACAAATATGTACACGAGGTGCACTAGTTTCTTTATGAAACGTTCACCTTTGTACACAGAAAACTACACTACACTCAAAATTTAGATCGTGATGCATGAATTGGGAGAGCCGGGTTTTACCCGAAAACGGACCGCCCTAGAATCGAGGTGGTTTCAGCCCACACTGCCATCAATTTCTAAGTACAAGGAGTTCGTCAGCCTATCAGGATGGAGACCGTTACGCAGTGTAGAGATTGTTTTCATTATATAGCTGATTATCAAGTGGCGATACCCTCGGGACCATCTCAGAGGGTGAGGAAGGTTTCTTAAAGGAGCATCAAGTGTGTCAAACAGGTAGCGGGAGGGCTTTGCGACCACCTGAGACTGAGTGAGGTTGACTTGCCTTGACTCCACAAGTGCTGCATGAGCTTTGCAGCGAGACTCCTGCCGGCATCGTATTTCGCTTTTCCTCCGCGGAGGTTTTCTGTTTTGATGTCAACGTAAAAGATGAGCATTTTGCCGCTGTGCTTTCCTCCTTCTGTAGAAAAAATAAACACAAGAAAGAAGAATGAACGTGTGGATCGACTGGAAAAGATTACTTTTTGTGAACGGTAGCTGACTGGCACAGTAAAAGTAAGTGAGAACGCTATTACCTCTAACCGTTAGAAAAAATGAAAATGAGACGAGGTGGCATAACTCAGTCCTGATATTTTGCTGAGCAGAAGGAAAAAAAGACTAAATAAAAGAACAGGACGTAAGAAAAAACGGTGGAATGAAGGTGTAAAATCTAGTTGGAAAGCAGTGCATGCATAGGAGACAGCACACGTTTCTTATGAATGGTATACAATATCACCTGCACGCTGCGATGCTCCTTTCCAATAAGAACCGCTATTGTGAGCACACGCTTGCGCTCACTCCCGCCGCTGAATTAGTAGTGTTTCTTCACTCAACTCCTATAGTGATGAGGGCTGTGCGAAGACCCCTTCAGAAACCGTTCTGTCAGTATACTGCCTTTATCGCCACTACTAGTACTCTACCTGAACAATTCCGAAGCCTTATTTGTCAAGGTGAGATGCACATGCAATCCCCCAAAGCACACGGCAGTTTTTACTGCAGCATTTGGGCTCGCCCAAACCAGTGCTTGTCTGACCGCGTTATACGACTTGTTCATGCTGGAAGAACAAACTTGTTTGTGTGCCATTTTCATCTTGATAAAAGTTTTAGATTTCACCCTCTACGCGCTTGCAGAGCATGTGAAGGAGGTACTGACATTCTCTAGATTCCCAGATTTATTTTATGCCGTAAGCCTTAAAGGTGCACTGAAGAGGAATCTGAAGTAGTATTTTTACCGCTGGAACTCGATCTACACGTTATCAGCGTTCTTGGAAACATCAAATTCGATTTCCCTAACTTAAATCAGATTAGCATCAGGGTCCCGCCTTTTTTTTTCTAAATTCCCCGCAAACGGTGGGAGGAGTCGACCAACATTTCAGCCACAGCCAGTCCCGTGGGGCTTACGGCTCTGCCATCGGAGGAGTGTTACGTAGAGATCGACGAAAGCGAACAGTCCATGCGTACTTTTGTTTCCGTGGGCTTAATTTGCAGGTATGTAGTCTCTGACTAGACCTATTTATTTACGGAAACCTAAGAGAAACAATATAAAAGCAAAAGCAAAGTCGCCACGCTACTGACTGAAGGGCACTCCATGATTTGGTTGACCCCTCCTACCATACATGAGGGGTATTAAAAAAAAAGGGCGGAAGCTGGACTTTAATCTGATTTAATTGGGAAAATCAGCAACACAGGGCCATAAATTGAAGTTTTTAAGAATGCTGGGAACGTGTAGATAGATAGAGTTCCCGCGGCAAAAAGGAGGAGTTTAGATACCCCTTCAGTGCACCTTTAATAGCCCCATGGAGCGAAAAGCTGTGCGTGTGTGCGCGCGTGCGTGTGCGTGTGTGCGTGTACATTCGACGGCACCCATAAAATACGGCGCCCTCATGCAACCTAGCAGGTGGTGGTTAAATTAACGAGTTTTCAAGAGAGTTTGCTTAGGAATTCCAACCTGGACGCCCAAATTCTACCGATGGGAGCACCTGCAATTGCAGGGCAGTGGCGAAACACTTAACCACTTACCACTGCGCTAGTAGCGGTATGAGGATGCCCAGTTATCTACGAGTATTAAGTAGAGAAAGACAAATTCTCCACATACGGGCATTTACCCATTGGCGATCGCGTCACATTCCTTAATGCCGAACGCGGGCTGCGGTACGTCGGTGACTGCATTCACAGAGTTAGCGCGCAGATCATAAGTAGAGCCATGCAGAAGCAGAATTGCCAGCTGTGTGGTATCGGGTTATATCACGCGGGAGCGCGCGGCGACTGCGTTCAGATAGTGAGTGGGCAGGCTTACGCCTTCTCACATGTAAGCATTCTTTAGTGTCTGCCGACTTTTTTCACCACCTGACAGAAGCCCCACTAATACAGGTGCATCAGCTGAAGTATTGACTGCAAGTTTCACTTCCACAATACACCCCGCCACCTCCTGGCCACTGAGCGCTGCCTCTGCCATCTCTGCCACAGATGTCTCGGGAGAGTGAACTGCTCACATCGTGAATGCGAGATACGAGATACCGATTGCGGCACAGGAGGTGGGCACTCGATGCAGCTTATAGAACACGTCGTTTTTTAAGAGAGAGAGATAAGAAGTTTATTTAGACAGGTACAAATGTCTGGGAGAATGGCGAAAAGGCAGTGAGGCGCCAAAGCAGAAAGAGAAAATTGAAATGATCCCTGCCGTGCATATGCCCCCCTTTCTGCTGTTTTGCCGCTTCCAAAGTGCATCACCCATCATTTTCCTCCAAGAACTCCCCGGCTACTCAAGACACTCACGCCCATAGTATTCGACGTTCCTTCGTGCACCGTCATGTGCGTATTCGGCCATCTGCTCTACATTCGCAACGTAGGCTTTTCAGTTGCCATCTCCTATGCATGACGCTTCTTCATCGCCACTACTGCCTTCCGCGTTGTAAGCAGCGGCTGCTCTGAGTGTGCGGGCGTATGCTACGCTGCACAGCCCATCTGCTCCATAGCAGCGCGGCGGCAATTTTTAATGTGGGAACTACGCACCGTGCTTCGCGTTTTCGCAAAATTCGTTGGCTCATTGCCGCCAAAAAGTCTCACCACTGGCATCACCGGGCTTTCTCGTGATACCTTCAGTGTCACCTTAATACAACCTGGGATGCGCACTCGGCCCTGAGCGACGAAGCTTCCTTGAGTGTAAAGCTTGGTAGTCTGAACGTCAGGCTAAACGTCAGGCTCCTTGCCTGCCTGGACACCACCTGAATTCCCCAGGGACACATTTCCGCTTATCGTGCGCAACGTCACCCGGACAGCATTACTGCATAGCTTTGTTCTCACTCTTTTTATTTCATGCCACTGCGTGTGTGTGTGTGGGGGGGGGGGGGGGGGGGGCTGCAGCGCTGCCAAATCGCCCTTGGCGGCACTGGCTTTTGGCGTCAGGCTCCGTGTGGAATAAAGTACGACTAAAACCCAGCGTTCGGCCTGCTAGCCTCGTACATCAGCTCGCCCTGTAGCATTCAGGGAACAAGTCCTGTGTCCAATTGACACAGAGGACCTGACACGGTGATCTTGGAGCTAGCGATTGCCGGAATCGCTCACGCAGCCGTTCATGTTTCATAATCATGGCGGCGAACCAATTAGGTTGGAATGTCGCCTGGGTACGGTAATCGGGGGCAAAATGAAGGGTCAGCACCATGGTTCCACGTTTGAGTAGGCCCAGCGTATTGAGGTTTCGCGACTTTTACTTGTTACTAGTAATTTCCAACATGGATGTGTCGCTAGAGTTTTGGTTTTTTTTAAGCTAATTTTTTTATTCTGTTTATAGCCATCACTTGTTCTAGCGCAAGAACCAGGTTTTTTTCGTGTACCTTTGTACAGCCGGTAATTTATTTTTTTCCCCTAAAAACCACGTACACGCATTGGGCATACTAAGAGATTCAAGACTATTCCCTAACACACAACCGGGGTTCCAACAAGATTCTCAATCACGATAAAACGCAGTGCATGGGAATTCGGGGCTATCCGACAAAAGCTAAATGTGCGAGTTAGTGTGCTGGTACGGAGAGGCGACAGTGAAATTTGTAGACATGATTCTTTAACAGAAGTTCGTTTCCGCATACGTCTGCGTAGAGGCCTGCTAATTTGGTGCGACGCAAGTGTTGGTGTCCCACTTAGTAGGCGACCTGGAAAGAAATGAGGCCACTGACAGGTGGCAGGCATTGCCGGAAATAAGTAGACAAAGATTCTTCACGATAGTATAAAAACTTAAAATGGGCACAACGGCATAAACTTATCAGCACTGGATTAACACCTGAACTACAACCATGTCACGACTTTCGAAATATATATTGCCACCGTCCGACCAATCAGTGGCGCCGTACCGCGGCCGAACTGTTTAAGCAGGGACTTGTCAAGCCTTGGGCATTGGAGGTGATCGAAGATCGTCGTCTTCCTCGCTCGAGCTGCCTGCTGGCTGGCACGCCCACCTCGTCTAATTAGAACCTGGGCTATTTCTTCACCCGTTTGTCGGTGACATATTTGGTGGAGGTGCTGGGTAACGTCCCATGTACTCGGATTGCGAGGACACTCTCGACACCTGTTCTCTACGCGTGGACACAACACCCGTCCACAAAGCGAGCCGCCGTCTGCGAGGCCTACAACCGGAGTTCAGCCAACTGACCGCACCGGTAAGGGCGGTAAGAGCAATGACCTCAACCGTGGCTAGCCAGACGACTCAGCATTCCGGGAATGCGCCGCCATTCGTCCTTCACGCACCTCGGACGCCGCCGCCGTTCCACGGGGACAGGTTCGAGGACGTAGAAGACTGGTTGGCCAGCTTTGACCGAGTGGCGGGCTTCAACGAATGGGACGGCGAGCGCAAATTGCGCAATGTCTACTTTGCGCTGCAGGACTCAGCCAAAACATGGTATGAAAATCACGAAGCCTCCTTTGCCACCTGGGAAGTATTTCGTCGAGAACTCCTAGCGACGTTTACCACCAGCGAACGAAAAGAAAAGGCTGAACGCGCTCTGCACTCGAGGTCCCAGCAGTCCAACGAGAGCGTCGCGATGTTCGTCGAGGACATGACGCGTCTATTCAATCGGGCCGACCCTGCTATGCCAGAGGCGAAGAAGGTGCGCCACTTAATGCGCGGTGTAAAAGAACAGCTATTTGCCGGACTTGTCCGTGACCCGCCAAGAACAGTGGCCGACTTCACAAGGGAGGCAACGAGTATTGAGCGCTCTCTGCAGGAACGGGGCGCGCACTACGGACGTGAGGCTACTGTAGCAGCCGCTTCCCAGTACACGTCGCTGCCCGCCGAGGAGCTTCGGGAGCTTGTAAGAAGCGTTGTGCGCGAGGAATTGGCGAAACTTCGCTTGGAAGCTCCACAGGCCAGTGTCGCTGCCGTAACGGACGTAGTCCGTGACGAAATCCGACGAGCTGTGCAGCCGCCCCCAGCTCCACACCCGGCGCCCTCTGTTATGACGTACAGCGAGGCACTACGAAGTCCTGGGCCAGCGATGCAAGCCTTTTCCCCCGTCGTTCCCATGCCAGTGCCATCACTGCAGTACCCGAGCGCAGCAGTACCATCTGTGCCGCAGGAGTACAGGCCCCGCATGAGCAAAGCGCACGTGTGGCGTACGCCAAACAATCGGCCACTCTGTTACCACTGCGGGGAGCCCGGGCACATCCTCCGCCACTGCCCCTACCGCAGAATGGGTTTAAGAGGGTTTTCACCTGGCGCACCTCGACCGCGCTACGGTGAAAGGCCACGGGATATCGAGCTGTACCTGGCTGATAACGTGCAGTCCTCCACCCCGCAGCGGCTTCAGTCCAGATCGCCATCTCCAAGGCGGTTCTCTTCGCCCGGCCGCCCATCGACCTCTGGCCAGTTCAGAGGTGCGTCCCCTCGTCGGGAAAACTGAAGACGGCGTCCTCCGGGGGTAGGGCCGCCGCTACTGGACCGTGTCAAGAGCCTCCATTCGAAGATTCGCCGCGACGCTCCGACCGACGACGACCTGACCCGACAACCTCAACGACGCGCTGCGACCGACTGGTTTCTGCCGAAATTCCGGTATCCGCTGACAACCACGACGTTACTGCACTGGTGGATACCGGCGCCGATTTTTCTGTGATGAGCAGTCGGTTAGCCACGGCCCTGAGGAAGGTACTGACCCCTTGGTCTGGGCCGCAGATCCGGACAGCTGGTGGCCACGTCGTAACTCCGATCGGTGTCTGCACTTCGCGAATCCAGATCCGCGGAGTTACTTTCCCTGGTTGCTTTGCTGTGTTACCCGATTGCTCCAAGGACCTCATACTCGGTTTGGATTTTCTTCAAGAGTACGGTGCCGTTATCAATCTACAGGAGCTCATCGTGTCGTTTTCCACCCAAGGCCCTTGTCGACGACGATACCGAGCCACGCAGGGCTAAGCTATGCGTCTGTGCCGACCAGGTAGTAATCCCGTCAAGAGCCAGCATGTTTGTTACCGTAGAGTGCGATAACAGCCCCAGCACTCGTGGCATCGCTGAAACCAACATCTCGCTGCTCCTTGGTCGGCAAGTCTGTGTTGCTCGCGGAATTATTGAATTGAACAGTGGGCGAACCGAACTTCTGGTGACCAATTTTGGTTCTGAACCTCAGTGTTTGCCTGGCAGAACAGCTATTGCGTATTTCGAAGAACTTTGTGAATTCGCTGGACAGCACGCGTTGTCCGAAATCCCGGCATCAGTGGAGGCACCGACCACTCCCATAAAGACCGACGTCAACCCGAACCTCCCGTCTCATCAGAAACGCTGCCTGGAAAGCATTATCGACTCTTTCCGCGACTGTTTTGCCTCGACCTCAAAAGTTAGGCAGACTCCGCTCACAAAGCATCGCATTATTGTTGACGCAAACCAGCGACCGTTATACCAGCCGCCTTATCGGGTCTCTTCGAAGGAACGTGGCGCTATTCGCCGACAAGTTCAAGAAATGCTACAGAACGACGTGATACAGCCGTCGACGAGCCCGTGGGCATCGCCTGTTGTTCTTGTGGCGAAAAAGGATGGCACCCTACGGTTCTGTGTTGATTACAGGCGTCTCAACAAAGTCACCAAAAAGGACGTTTATCCTCTGCCGCGGATTGATGACTCCCTGGACAGGCTACGCCACGCCACGTATTTCTCGTCACTAGATTTACGTAGTGGCTATTGGCAGATCGAGGTGGACGAGCGCGACCGGGAAAAGACCGCCTTTATTACACCGGATGGTCTGTACGAATTCCGGGTGCTCCCTTTCGGACTGTGCTCGGCTCCTGCCACCTTCCAGAGAATGATGGACACCGTGCTTGCCGACCTAAAATGGCAGTCCTGCCTCGTCTACCTGGATGACGTTGTCATCTTCTCCGCTACGTTCGAAGAGCACCTGAGGCGCCTGCGCACCGTGTTCGCCGCCATTCGTTCAGCCGGTCTTTCCCTCAAGCCCGAAAAGTGTCACTTCGCTTTCCAGGAGTTGAAGTTTCTGGGCCACATCGTGAGCGCTAAGGGAGTAAGCCCTGATCCCGATAAGACAGCCACCGTCGCTGCTTTTCCCATGCCAACCGATAAGCGAAGTGTGCGCCGCTTTCTGGGCCTCTGCGCCTATTATCGGCGTTTTGTGCGGAACTTCTCCCAGATTGCTGAGCCCCTCATCCGCCTCACAAAAGATGCCGAACCGTTCTTCTGGGGCCAGGAGCAACAACAGGCCTTCGAAGACCTCCGCAGTCGTCTGCAAAGTACGCCCATCCTTGGCCACTTCGACGAGTCAGCCGACACTGAACTGCACACAGACGCCAGCAACATCGGCCTCGGTGCGGTCCTTGTGCAGTGGCAGGATGGTCTCGAACGCGTAATCGCATACGCAAGCCGCACCTTGTCACGCTCGGAGGCGAACTATTCCACTACTGAAAAAGAATGCCTGGCAATTGTGTGGGCAGTGACCAAATTTCGTCCATATTTATACGGCCGCCCGTTTCGAGTTGTCAGTGATCACCATTCGCTGTGTTGGCTAGCGAACCTGAAAGATCCCTCGGGGCGGCTTGCACGCTGGAGCCTTCGTCTTCAAGAGTTCGATGTCACCATTGTTTATAAGTCCGGTAGGAAGCACAGTGATGCCGACTGTCTGTCTCGTGCCCCTGTCGAGGACAACCGAGCTGATCCCGAAGACGATTCTGTGTTTCTCGGCGCCATCTCCACGTCCCTCCTCACTCAACACCAAAGAGACGACAGTGAACTCCGGCCTCTCATTGAGTATCTTGAAGGAAGCGCAGAGTCGCCCCCGCGACTCTTCTCACGTGGTCTGTCGTCATTCTGCTTGCGCGATGGCGTTCTGTATAAGAAAAACTACCGCCCGACGGAAGCTGTCTATCTGCTCGTCGTACCTGCGGCTTTGCGCGAAGAAGTCCTGCAGGCGTGCCATGATGACCCATCTTCTGGTCACCTGGGTTTTTCTCGCACTTTGGCGCGGATACGCCAAAAGTACTACTGGCCCAGGGTTGCGGCAGTTGTACAGCGTTACGTCCGAACTTGCCGCGAGTGCCAACGTCGCAAGACGCCACCGACTAAGCCTGCCGGACTACTACAGCCCATTGATCCGCCACAAGTCCCCTTCCACCAAGTCGGCATGGACTTACTCGGCCCCTTTCCGCAGTCCTCGCTGGGTAACCGCTACATTGTCGTGGCCACCGACTACCTCAGCCGGTACTGTGAAACTAAAGCTCTTCCCCGTGGTACCGCTGACGAAATTGCGAACTTTTTCGTTCAAAACATTGTGCTTCGTCATGGTGCCCCCCTCGTCGTTATAACTGACAGGGGAACGGCGTTCACCTCGGCCCTCACACAGGAGGTTATGCGCCTTAGCGGCACGAGTCACCGAAAAACAACCGCTTACCACCCTCAAACGAACGGACTCACCGAACGGCTCAACAAGACGATCGCCGACATGATCTCCATGTATGTTGACGCAGACCACCGGAACTGGGATGCCATACTCCCTTACGTCACTTTCGCCTATAACACTGCACTACAGGAAACGACACGTTTCACCCCGTTTCGTTTACTGCATGGTCGCGAAGCCACCACCATGCTGGATGCAATGTTGCTTCCAACTAGTACTGCCTCAACTGTTGTGGGTGCTGACCACTTCGTTCGTCACGCCGAGGCCGCCCGCCAACTCGTTCGACAGCGCATCCGGCACCAGCAAGCCCACGACGCTCGCCGCTATAACCTCCGCCACAGAGCTGTTAGTTACCAGCCCGGCGAACAAGTCTGGGTTTGGAGCCCAATCCGCATGCGTGGACGCTCCGAAAAGCTTCTGCGCCGATATTTCGGCCCCTACGAAGTACTCCGCCAAGTAAGTGAGGTGAACTATGAGGTCCTTCCCCAAGGAACAGTTCGCTCCTCCAGACGGCCGACCTCCGAAGTTGTCCATGTCGCACGGATGAAGCCATACCACGCCCGCTAGCGCTACAGGCATGTCTACACCTGCCGCCGGACACATGCAGCGTCCCTTCTCTTCGTGCTGCCCATTGCTGCGGCACCGAGTCGGTGCCCTTCAGAGAGGGGGAGCAATGCCACCGTCCGACCAATCAGTGGCGCCCTACCGCGGCCGAACTGTTTAAGCAGGGACTTGTCAAGCCTTGGGCATTGGAGGTGATCGAAGATCGTCGTCTTCCTCGCTCGAGCTGCCTGCTGGCTGGCACGCCCACCTCGTCTAATTAGAACCTGGGCTATTTCTTCACCCGTTTGTCGGTGACAATATCAAACATTGTCACAAAATATCTCCTGAGGTCATCACACATGCCCGGCAGAATCTAATAATGTCTCACAAAATGCTTACTTGACTGAACTTTAATTACAGTTCTATAAACAAGCACACCTAAGGTGAGCGAATTCCATCTCATTTTTCCAAAGCACCATTGCAAGAGGTTTGGGTTATGGGGTTTAACGTCCCAAAGCAACTCTGGCTATGAGGGACGCCGTAGTGAAGGACTCCAGAAATTTCGACAAGCTGGTGCTCTTTAACGTGCACTGATGTCGCATAGTACACGGGCCTCTGGAATTTCGCCTGCATCGAAATTCGACCGCTGCGGCAGGGATCGAACCCGCGCCTTTCGGGCCAGCAGCCGAGTGCCATAACCACAGAGCCTCCGCGGCGGTCTTTTGCGCAAGAGAATTCTTGAAATTTTTGACGTGAAATTACAGCATAAATCGGGATATGCGCAGCTTTTTCTGTAGATGGAGGAGAAAGACGATAAAGGAAAGAAGTCGGTGAAAAAAAGATCTGGATCTAGATCAACCATGGCGGTGAGACTTCCAGGTTTGTTTCGTTATGCCTAAGAGCCCCAACAAGAGCTCTTTAAATATATTAGCTAAAATATATATGTTCAGAAAATAAGTAGTCGTCGTAAACCTGTTGTAGAGACATGATTTCGCACTTCAAGAAATGCTTCGGCGCGGCAGACAAGGACAAGACGTAGAAAACACACCACAGAGCACCAACTAACAACTGAAAATATTGAAACCTGCGTCAATGAAGATATGCTTTGCGCTTAGCAACGACAGAAAAGATAAAATACAGTGAAGAGAGCACTGGGCACAAAATGATTAGCAAACAAGGCACGTGTGACACAAGTGAACATCGCCTTGCACCAAATCTAATCATTTTGATCGGAATTCTAATTCTTTCTTGAGCAGCGTCACAGATGGATTGTTAACTCGTGTGTTTGTCCCCGCACGAAGAACGAGTTCTGCTTCAAAAATTTCTCTTTCAAGCTGGTCTTTTCTGGGGTCTAAAAGAACTGTACCGCTGAGAAGCGGGAACAGCCGCAGTATTTTCAGTGCACCGTGTTGACTAATTCGTGTTGACTAAGGACGCCTTTCGTGCGATGTAGGTTCAATAAAAAGGTTGTTAGCATTGTACATGTCCTATTTCTCCGAGAGTTCGTACACTATTTGCGTTTGTTCTAGAAGTTGCCTATGATACAGATGTCCAGTGCCTTGGGCGATGTCTGCAAATAGAGTAAAAGAGGGTGAAGTGTCTCCCGTACCTGCGCTGACTGCCTCCTTCACATAGGAGAGGTACTCATCTATGCTCGTCTGGCGCTGACAGTCTCGGCCGTAGTCGCAGCCAGGGCCATGGTAGAACTTGAGTGCCGTGCCGTTGGGGGCGAAAGTCACGTCCGCTTCTATGGCATTCGCTCCCTGCGCCAAGAAGTCGTCGAACTCCTCAAGGCTGTTGGCCATGTGTCCGAACACGTACACGGGCCGACGGTAGTCGTCCGCGGCATGTGCCTGGAAGAGCAGCGAAAGCCAGGTTGAGCTTCTTTTTATTTTAATGTCTGTTTCTTCTCTCAGACAGTAGTATATGACAGCGCAACCATCTCCTACTCTGCCCACAGACATCGTTCAGATAAAAATGCTTTGGAGCGAAATAAAAAAAAAACATGTGTTCCAGAGCAGGCTATATGTTTGTGAGAAAATTATGCTCCGCTGGTTCGGCAAGACATCAAAATGAGGTCAGGTGTGGACAAACACTTGACGTATTACCGGATGGCGTCCGAATACTTTGTTCGTTGCAATAAGTGTGACAGCTTCTATCTGACAGCGCGTATCAAACTGGCCTACATTTTTTCGTTTCAAAGTCTCCTCTATTTAGATGTTTCTTCGATCTCTTCTTAGTGGAACATTCAACAATAAAAGCCCGGCTCAAATTTTTTTGTAGACGGAGTCTAGCACTTAAGAACTTACTTCATCATTTTCCATGCTACATCTATGTCTTAAGGACCTCAATAACCAATTATTGCACAAATAATTTTAGCTTTCAGGTTAGTGCGTCTGAAACGGCTATTTAGAGGCAAGAGGCGACAACGGCGTTCTGTGTTTTCTTGTTTTTCTTTTGTGTATCGGCCTCAGGGCAAGCAATCTGCTTGACCTGCTTCGCGTATACTGTCTCGTTTCACACAGGGCTGAACTCTACCATTTGCTGTCTGTAAGACATAATACACGTGACCAGCGCAGGATACGGGAAATACATACCAAACACATCGATAAGGTGACTTCAATAACGTGCTTGCTGGGACCGGAGGCTAAACAGCCCACCGGGACTGCTGAGAGTCCTCACATAGGAGAGGGGTGATTTAATGTCGAATATCTTTCTTAATACCGGTCCGGTAAAAGGCAACTTAGTGGACATTTCAGATAGTTCGTAAGTTCGTGTAGCTTGCCGGCGATGAAGCGTCCTGTTAGGCACTGTTGGTGGCATTATTAGGTCAGCAGCAAACGGACTTGATATGAGCGGCCCACATATTGGAATAACGTGGTCTTTGTGCATTAGTGCACGTGGCGCCTCCGTTAAGGGGTTACCTGCGCTCACACTACCATGACAGTAGGAAAAATCTGAGCAGCGCTTCCGTGCAACAATGCATTACAAAGGCTACCGGTGCCGCGTAGTCCGCGAATTCGCCTACCGCAGCTCTTCTCACCAGAAGACGAAGAGGGAGGCAAGGCCAGGGCATTTTACGCCAGGACGTAGGGCAACGCACGCATGTGGATGACGGCCAACTAAAGTACCAATTCTACATGAACGCCATAGCGAACGGGTGAATCCGGTTGTGGCCATTTTGCCAGGGAAAAAAAAAGCTTGCAGTGGTTTCCTTGGCTAGCGCCGCGCTCGCGTCTGGCAGGTGCTTTTGCGCGTTTATGTTTGATAACAGCAAAATTAAGTGAACCTGTTTAAGAAAACCTCTCCGGGGAGCCTGAATTAAAAAAAAAGGCGGGAACCCGTCGTTAATCCGATTTAAATTAAGAAAGTCATCCGCATAGGGGAATAATTCGAGGTTTCCATGAACGCTCGAGTTAGAGCGGTAAAAGTACTGGTTCAGATTCCTCTTCAGTGCGCATTTATGCTTACTCTATTTTTTCAACGCTCGCTTTCAGTACGTTGTTGTAGATGGCTGCACTCCAATACATTAGAAATTGGTTGGTTTGTGGGGTTTAATGTCCCAAAGCGACCCAGGCTATGAGACAGGCCGTAGTGAAGCGCTCCGGAAATTTCGACCACCTGGGGTTCTTAAAATCGCACTGACATCGCACAGTAGACGGACCTTTAGAATTTCACCTCAATCAAAATTCGACAGCCGAGGCCGGGATCGTACCCGCGTCTTTCGGGTCATCAGCCGAGCACCGCAACCACTGAGCAACCGCGGCGGCACATGAGATACTAAACACAGCGTGCCCCAACGAAGCTTCACTACGGCGGCACTCATAGACTGAGTCGCTTTGGGACGTTGAAGCCCCATTAGCTAAACCAGGGGATGGAAAGCCGGCAATGAATATAAAGCCGCGAATATAGAATTCTTTTCTTCAGATCGTACTTGATCCCTGCCATCCGGCTGCCAATCTGACATGATCTAGAAATAGCGATCGCATGGGTAAACGAGAAAAAAATCACAATCGAATGAGACCGAAAGAAATCGTTGTGTCGCCTACGCCCCCTCCCCCCCCCTCTCTTCCCTAGCATCCCGCTGCCTTTTCTCTGCGTGGATAATAGAGCACTGTATCGCCATGCGCTCATGCTGCAAAAAAGGGCATGCAATTACCAAGTTATGCATGAAGCTCTTTGCGCTTGAAATTTTACCTTTAGCCATGTGGTAAATCGCCTTTTTTTTTGAAGAATGCGCTCAGTGCCTTAAATGAACTGCGCAGCCATGGCCTTTGAAGCGTTCCATTGCAGTTTGGAAAAAAAAATCCTTTTTCCTACGCTTTTTCTGCATTGCTGGCACCAGAAAATTCACACAGTGAGGCTCCGCGACCTTTCTGTCTCGTTAAACCGCAAAGCACGTGTAGCAACCGTGTAGAACGTGTTCCAAGAAAACATTTCCGCATCAAAACTGTGGGAACCACGTCGGAATGTGCTGGCGAAGCAGTCAGGCAAAGCAGCAAAGAATATGGTTTCACGTGCCTCGATTGTTTTCGGACTAGTCTGCGATTTCAATTTTGAGTTTGCGATCTGCGATATCGCACAAACCACCAATACCTCGCTAAAATATTCTGCTTGATGCGCAGCGTGTTGGCTATGACGATACGCGTTGGAAGTACGATCGTTTTGCAATGCCACTATGAAATTCACTCTCGACAGAGCGGCTCTCGGACGGCCTACTGAATGGAGAAGGAAGTTTGCTCTAAGACTTCCACCCGTGTGCGGAACAAACATGCGTCACCATTGCGTCGCACGTCCTCGAAATAATTTTCGACTTACCAGATCGACGGCGGCAGCAAGAGTGAGTAGTGAAGTCCACAGCATTGTTACTCGCTGATCTGGATTCCACAACGGTGGAGCCCCACCACGGCTTCAATCGCCGTCCGGACAAATTGCTAAGAATCCACTCGGCTGCAGCAGACGTTCTCAGTGGCGCTTGGCAGTCTGGGAAAACAAACGAAACGAAATGAAGCCGCACCGACCGGTGGAACCAAGTCGCGCCCAAATTTCAAGGGTTCTGGCCTCTAAAGCCACGCTTGAAAAAGCGCAAGCGCTGATGGCCACTGCAGCGCAAGATAACAACACCAGGGTTTTCAGAGCACAGTTGTGTCAAGGCTGTTGCATGAGTCAACTTTTATATATGGAGCGCTTATCTTCCGTTGTTAAAGGGAAGCTGAAGAGTTTTTCGAATTCATTAAAATGCTCACGTGTGGATGTGGGAACTTTATAAATCATGCGGGTGAAATTTTTTCTCAGATTCATAACTTAGGAGCGACGTAATCGCCGTTTAAAATTAGGCGGTAGCTCCGCCCCCCGCGGTCCGCCGAGCGCTGCTGATGACCCTGACGATGCGAGCCAAAACCGGAAACCGCGGAGTGGTGACGTAAACACTGGCGATCCGTCGCTCCACAGCCTGCGCGGCCGTGCTTGTTTCTCCGTGCGTAAGCTGCTTCGAGTTGTCGTGTGTTTCTTTATTTGTGCGTTTTTATGTTTGTGGTGAGGTACAGAAAGGTGTGCAGCATCGAATGAAGCGGTGGACCCATCATGCCGGCGTTGTGCGCAGCCCTCGGCTGCACGAACATCCGCGGCCGCGACGATGTGGTCTTTCATTATTTCCCTCAAAAAAAGAAGCTCTCCGCGAAGTGAGTCGCTGCTGTGAAGCGAAGGGATTTCAAGCCGTCAAAGGCAACAGTGCCTGCTCTGGCCATTTTCGTGATTAGAACTATAACCAGAGCCTGTCGACAATGCATTCACTGGGCCTGTCAACAGTCAGCTCGACTGAAACCCGGTGCAATACCGTCTGTTTTCTGATAATTTCATTAATTTCTTGGCAGCACCAGCACTCTTCTTCATTCCTCTCTGGAATGCAGCGGACGGAGGAACACCTGTTTTGGAAGTAGAGTGTTTACAATGACATCACTCAACTGCCAGGAATACATTTCTAATAACGCATGTAGTCGTAAAGAATTGCCGACTGCCGCATGGCTTCATACATTAATAATAATATTATATAATTGTGCGCCAAGTGTGCTACAGCCAGCCTTGCGATTCGTCCTGCTCGGTTGCAGCACGAGTCCATGTAGTTATTGAAAAAATCCCTTGCCGCAAGATCTGAGAACAAGCACGATAAAGGCGGCGCAAACGGATGAAAGTATTCTTATAAAGACTTGTAGCATGAACCAACTCGCCTAAACAAGGGTTTTAATTTACTGCTAGCTCACATCTTGGCACGCAAAACGGAAGGCGCACGTTTGTCACCTAGACGAGTTTTGTCGCAAAGCGCTGCGAACTTGTATGTTATGAATCGAGCCGGCATGCAGCTACTATGAAGTGGTGCAAGCATAAAATTTGCGTGCAAAAAGAGCGTGATAACTTCTTGCTCATGCCAATGATCTTTGTGGATTACAAGCAGATTTGCGGCAGCACTGACAAGCGGCAAGACAAAAATGCCGACGATCGCATCCCGCTTGCATTGTATTAGGAAAATTACGTCGGGCAGTGCTATACTGCATTTGCTCGCCTCAAAATTCATCCATTGTATTTCTGAATGTAGTCTGGCAAGAAAAGTATGCTTACCAAAGTTATTTCCAACACGTGGAGATGCTGACACTTCGCTTTCGTTCGAGTCAAAATCACGGCTTGCGCCAGCATCGTTTCTTTCTTGGAGAGGTTTGCTCTTTGCAATCAGTTCGAACATGTAGGGGATGACGCCAAGATACTCCGGGTAATCATTGATGTGTTCCATCGTCGTATAAGCAGAATAACAACCTCGAACCGCCGAGCGCCGCGGTTCATGTGCAGCGGCGGCGGCCGAGCCGACCGAGCCAGCGCCATTGTTGACGTCACGAGGCGCCCAACCAATCACAGACGGCAACGAGGCGCGCGAGCTCGCCCGAGGCTGCTTCTGCACTTCTCGCCAAAATAAAATAGGTTCGCGCTTTCCTTTGCTTAATTTCGACAAGAAATTCGAATTCCGAGGGTGGGAAACTGTACACTGCATCTCTCCACTCAATTTTTCTGGGAAACCTTTCAGCATCCCTTTAAGACAAAACTTTTCTCGGGTAAAAGGAATAAGCGAGCTGCTTGGTAACTCCCGACGGCTAGAAACATTGCGGGACACGGCATTGTGACTGTCTCGGAATTGAAAGTGCTGCGGATTTTGCAGGTTAGTTATTTAGTATACTCTAAATGGATGAACTGCAGCGATTATTGCCTATTTACGATGTCGTGTCCTGAATATTGTTTTGAGGCACGGAAGTGTGTACTCTCTTTGCAATCTCAAATTCACTTATTTTATTATGCCATTTTACTATCACTGTCGCGTGACAATGAAAGAAATTTTTAGCCTTTGAATGAACCTGAAGGGGGCTAGCTATAGATTTCAAGCTGGTCAAGCTACAGCTAGTAATGAGATAAAAACTGGCGTTGAGTGCGGCTGCCCTGTAAACAACATTATCACTTGATAGGCCTGATTCTTTTGTAGCTGAGAACGGCAAGACATTTCTTCCCAGCTTCCTTCCATTTACTCAAGATGTGGCGATGGTGAAAACAGATTGCGTCGAAATAACTGTCTTTTCTTTGGCATCGACGGTGTACAAGTCATCGATGTACAAAGCAAGAAAATCATTGCGTTTTTTTCAGAGCCTCTGGGCTTTTCTGTTGCTACTTTCTAATTTTAAAAGGTTCATAGAAAAGGAAAGTTTATATCTGATAGGCAGAGACCAACCATGCAGCAGACAACATTGTTTAAAGAAAAACAGAACATCCTTTTAAATGGGCGCAAATTGACAGATTTTTGTTTTGAATCAGCAACGATTTTTTCGCTGCCACTCGTGAACCTAGAAGGCTGCTAACCTAGTATGCAAAGTCAGAATTAAGGTCCTGTGAAGTGGTGTTTCGTAAACATTGATTTTACAAACAACCGTACACGTATGACCGCGCCCTGATTCGGTCACTTTAGTCTCACTATGATAGGCAATGCATACTCCTACTCCAGATCTCCGATGCTCTACCTTTCATTTGCTCATCTCCGAAGCTTGCTGCTTAAACGCGATGACCTGTATTCCTTTGCTCAGTATAGTGAATACTGTAACTGAGAATTACTTGTACGCCGGTATTAAAAGCAGTGAAATCTTTCGAGATGTCCATGATTACAATATCAACAGACATGGTCATGTCAATAAAAGATGGACTGGGGGTGCTTCTTATTATTGTCGGTGCTAAGTCGTGGAAGAATGAGCCCAGACTGCGTTGAAGGTCGAACTATTTCAGAGCACAGCTCTTTGGCACCCGTTTGTGCGTTTCGCGGCGTCGCCGTCGCCGACGCTGTTGTCCCTTGTAACTAGCAATGGATACTTTAGCCGTGCTTTAAGCTAACAAACCAATGGAGTGGGAGCTTAGAAAGCAGAGGGAAGGCGAATAACTGCCCTCTTTTAACAGTGGACAACTCAACCTATCTTTAAGCCACGTGGCGGTAGTGATAAATGTGCGCTGGATGCGTTGGCACTAACAAGGCTGTGCCAGCAACGCTGCGCTGAAGCTATAGGCCGTCGGCGTTCATTGTGTTCATTGGGGTTGGCGTTGACAACGTTGTACACTCCAATAAATTTAAGGAAAGGACGTGTGCATAAATGGCTCCCTGGGTCAGTGGACGCCTGAATCGTGCTTATAGGTACAGTCTTTGTCAAAAGTAACCAGGCTGCATGGTTTGCTTTTAGCTCGTACAGTGGAGCCCTTCTTCCCTGAAGCTGAAATGGTAGTTGAAGGTAAGGACTGGGGGATTTCTTACCTTCTAACTCCCATCGATCTTTAGGAAATCCGCAAAGGCTCCACTATAAAAGCTAGAAGCAAACCATGCAGCCTGGTTACTTTTGACAAAGACGGTATGTGGGGTGATGATAGAGTGATGTGGGATGCATGCGTTAGCGCTGACAACAGTGAGCGAACTGTCGCGATCAACCATTTACTGCCACCTCCCAGGGTGGCAGGATAGGTGGGGACTTCAATATGCAAATAAAGACAAAAAGGAACTTTTTACTACTTATGCGGGATAACAACCCGTTTCTCTCGCTCGTAACGCTTCCATGGCTGTGACAACCTTGCGAAATACTTGGATAGACCTCGTCACTGTTAACCAGGCAGTTGTGCCGCACGTCGAGCATATATCCATCCAGTTCTCCAACCACAAAACTTCCTTAGAGGCAATCAAGAACATTTGGTGGATTGTTTCTTGAAGAAGGAATATGTGTGAAAAACAACAAGTTTTCTGTAGTTCTACAGACATGCCTTGCCCGAATTCTGTGCCTCAGTCTATCGAAAAGTTGAAACATCTGATGAGCTGCGGTCAAATTTCGCCTTTAGGAAGTAAGGTAATCGTCGGCAGTTTTTGTAGCGAAAGCTACATTGGCCACGAACTTGCGATTTCGCTGCGGCGATGCTCCGAGGAGGCACAAAGACCGACCTTGAGCCATTGCCTAGCAACCGCCGCAGCTGGCGGACGCCGCGCGCTCGCCGCACCATCTGGCATGACGTCACCCCGCCCACCTCGCCGCGGAGCTGCCGCCGCCGTTTGGTATGACGTAAAAGCACTTGCCTCATCGCTGCGCTCGCCTTCGCTCGCTTCGCCAGCTGTATCGCATGCCTGGCAACATGTCGGAGGATTTAAAAGGAGAGCTCGCGTGCGCCGCAACAGCAGTTGAGGCGGCAGTATCGACGGCGACAAGTCTGTTACGACGAAGGAGGCCGTGCCGAAGGAGGCACGGATTCGACATCGGAACGAGCTGTAGAGGAAACAAATCGCCCAGGAAACAGACGAACAGCGCGCCTTAGCTTCCTCTACGTATATCCTTGCAAGCTGAACTAAGCCACTGCCAATTTTTTTATTGCGCTGCTCCTAGTGCGGTGGCCTAGCGCGAACCCTTCTTCCTTGTCCGGCGCTGTGCCGTCGCCTGCGACCCCTTAGTGGCGGACGCCACAAGATGTGGGCAGCGGACATGTTAAAAGGATGCCGCACTTCTACGCGAGAGTGGTTGAAGAGACCATGGGTGGAGAAGCGGCAATGTAGGCTGGTTTTAGTCTGTCAGCATACACTACGTATTCACGGACGTTGCTGACGAGAGTAAACGTCTTTGTGGCACGATGGAGCACGTGGAACGATCCATCGTAGGCCGGCGTAAGGGGTGGACGGACGGGGTCACCGCGGACGAAGACACGGCTTGAGGAGTCCCGATCCTGGCTGACAAACAAGGACTGAAGGTTACGGGCAGCAGGGAGAAGAGGAGTCGAAATGCGTTGCGCAAGCCTCGGAGGTAGATGGAAGCATACTTAAGGCACGAGAAGGACGCAGGAGAGAATTCCCTAGGGTGGCGCAGGAGAACACTATAGACTAGCTTCAGCAGAAGAGCAACCTAAGTCAACCTTCAATGCTGAGCGAGTGCCTAGGGGGACGAGGTAAAGGTGGTCAGAGCAGGGTTCCTTGGCTGATGAGTGATAAAGGCGGCCTTCAGTTGGCGATGAAGGCGTTCCACCATGCCATCATCCGAACGACGGTAGGCGGTCGTATGGATGTGGCGGCCGCCCAGTACGCTGGCAAGGGCGGTGAACAGGGACGATTGAAACTGGCGGGCGCGGCCGGTTGTGACGACAAACGGGCAACCGAAATGAGATACCCAGCCGGCCATGAAGGCCGAAACAACTGTCTCTGCCGTAGTGTCAGCAATGGGCAACGCCTTGGGCTAGCGGGTGAAACGGTCCACACATGTGAGCAGATAAGAGGCCCTACGTGATGACGGGAGCCGTCCGACAAGGTCTACGTGGACGCGGGAAAATCTCACTTCGAAAGACCGAAAAGGAGAGGCAGGCGTGGCGGTATACCGGTGAACACGCTGGCAAGGAAGCCAGGTTTGTGCTCAGCCAGGGATATCGGCATTGAAGATTGGCCAAAGAAAGCGAGATATGACCAGCTTCTACGCCGCACGGACACCAGGGTGGCTCATGTGGGGCAGTTTTTCAAAAAAAGGCGCGACGGAATCGAAACGTATGCATAGGCGCGAGGCACCAGTGGATGTCTGGCAGGTAATAAAGCTAGAGGAAAACGGCAGCGGATATTCAGCGAAGGACAGGGACGTGTATAAGGATCGAAGGCGATGTAGCTGTAGGTCGCTGCGCAAGTGCAGCCGCTAGCCTCTCTATGTACAGTCGTGGACAAAAGCTCCGAACCACGTGTTCCTCTAACGAAGTCGATAGCTTTGTTATTAGTAGGCGGCTGGAGACTAACTACACTTGCGAAGATAAAATTTAAATTTTTGTTCTTTCATCTCCGCAAGTGCGGTCTCCAGCGCTGTCTGATGGTGGAGCTATAAGCTTCGTTTGAGGAAGACGTGGCCCGGAGACTTTTGTCACCGACTGTACACTGGTGATGCGGACGCTATGGCACCGACAAGGGAAAGTGCATTTGCAGCAGCATTCTAGGGCCCATGAACGTGCACGAGATACATTGCAAACTCGGAGATAAGACAGATGGCGGATCCCGCGTGCAGTGTAGACGCTGTGATTGCGTTGTAAGGCAAACGCCAAGGGCTTATGGCCTGTGACGACGTCAAAGTGCCGGTCCTGCAGGTAGTGGTCGAATTGCTTCGTGGCGAGGTACACCGCGACGAGTTCTCGACCGAAGGTACTGCATTTAACCACAGGTAGGTTCAGTTTCTGTGAGAAAAAAGCCTAGAGGCTGCAAAACTAGAGACGTGGTGCTCGAGAACGGCGCCGACTGCAATTCTGGATGCATAGAGGTCCGTGTGCTGTGCGATGACAATGCACGTTAAAGAACCCCAGGTGGTGGAAATTTCCGCAGCCCTTCACTACGGCGTCCCTCAGAGCCTGAGTCACTTTGGGACGTTAAACACCAATATCCAACCAACAAGCATCGATGATGATGATGATGATGATGCTCTCAGACGTAATGGCAGATACCCACGGCGGGGGATTAGCCAGGGTGCATAGCAGATACAAACGCACTCATGTACAAGGAATGGAGTATATTTGAAATTTTGGGACGCAGAGCTAGAATTTGTACCAACCAAAAATACGGAGAAGGAAAAGTTGTGAATACACATTCTAGGAGAGGAATCTACCAGATAAAATTATATAATCGTGAATATAATCGCACACTGGTTTCACTGCATATCCCTTGGCGCTTGATCCGAAGGATACGAGAATCGGAATAGATAGAGGAAGCCCAAGCCGAGTGAGGGGGATCTCCAAGCAAATTCTACGGAGAGCAGCGAGCCGCCGGCAGGAGAGGAAAAAATGTTCTATAGACTCAATTTCGCCACAACACTCACAAAGGTTGGATGTCGAACACCCAGATCGGCATAAATAAAGATTTAGCCGCGGTATCCTGCAGCGCAAAAGGGTCATGGACACCTCTCATTGCCTCGAGCTGCACGTCCGCACACTCCAAGGAAATGCCAGGTGTAGAAAATCCGCTGCAGCGAGGAGAGGCTCATGGCTCAAGGTTTGGAGACGCAGCAATCGCTGAAAGCGTGCTAGAGCCAAGTAAACAGCATTTGGGACGAAAGGGACAATAGGTCCGTGAAGGGCAGACTTTCCTAAAAAATCAGCCCTCTCATTAGAAACAATGCCACAGTGCCCAGGGACCCAGTGAAAGCGTACTTCTGTAACATGTGTAGGAACAAAAAATTGAAGGGAACGGCTCATAGTAGTATCCCTGGAGTTTTCGAGCGCTGTCAATACAGAAAGGTTGTCTGAGAGTTAATAACCCGAGTGATACTGCGGGGAATCCTTATTGACGCCAACTCAATGGCTAGAAACACAGCTACAAAAATAGGGGTTATAGTCAGGGGCCCGAAATGAGTAGCTCTAATCAAGAACCCTTGAGTAAATGCCAATAGCTGCCTTTTCATTTTGCTGGGAGGCATCTGTATAAACGGCAATATGGTTAGGTAAATTTTCTAGGTACTCCTCTATGAGCCCATTTAACTTATTGGCGGGCAGGTTCTTAGCATTCCTTTGGAGGGTGTTGTCAAAGAGGACTGCCGTATCAGCCCGCCTGTGGTTGACTAGTATTAAAGAGCTCATTGATACAGAAATATTTGGCAACAGGGAATTAGTGAACACCACCTGAGGGAGCTTATACCGAGGCCAGAGAGTACCAAAGAAGAGAGTTGGGTTCGTTGTGAATATAGGGTTAGCCAATCTAGGAACAGGCTCCAAAGACCTTAAAAATGTCTGCACAGTGATAAGCTCAAACAGGGAATTGAGATCTGGTATCCGCGCTTCACAGTACAACACAGCATTAGCTACTGATTTAGGCAGACCTAGGCAAAGGCGCAGAGCGCGTCGCTCCATAACAGGGGTTCACGCTTGTACTCGGGGCACCCAGAAAAGAGAACGGAGCCGAATTCAAGGATTGGCCGCACATAGGTCTTATAAAGAAGTAGTAGAATGTCTCGTCGCATACCGAATTATTTGTTGCTGATCCTCACCAACCGGCCAAGGGGACGCTTACCCTTGAGCGGAATGCTTCTAATGTGTGGCCGCCAGTCTAAAGGCGGGTCATATATTATACCCAAGTATTTTGTTGAACCAACTTACGGGATCAGGATAGAGTGATACGACAGAGAGATGTAAAGAGGGGTTGCCTGTGGGAAAACAAGGACGGCACAATTGTTGACATTTAAAGTTAACTTTAGGCTGTCTAGCCAAACTTCCACAGCATTTAAATACTCTTGCAGTAATTGGTACAGGATATGAATGTCTTTGGCAGAAGCGAAAAAAGCAGTATCATCCGCATACACATAAACTTTGACGACTGGGTGAATCGGGATATCACGCATTAGTATGTTAAACAATAACGGTGAAAGAACGGAGCCTTGTGGGACACCTCTATACTGGGCGTATGTTGTAGAAGTTAACGTACCATTTGAACAAAAGAATGCTCTATTCCTTAAGAACTCTCTTATCCACGCAAAGAGGTACAAAGGAGGTTGTACAATAGTCATTTTATGAAGCAAAATGATGTGTTCAACGCTGTCGTAAGCCTTTGCAATATCTGAAGTAACCAGAGAAGATACCTCATTTTCCACATAGCAACCTTACTATGGCACTCCAAGTCTATGTGGGCAGTCAAAATCGAACACCCCCGGCGGAAACCAATGTGAGCCTCGCTAAATCCTTGAAGACTCAGAATATGACCCGTGAGGCGGCTGAAGACTACCCGCTCTACGAGCTTACCCAAATTTGATGTGAAACCAATCGGCCGAATATTGTCGAGATCAAAACCCTTCCCGTGCTCTTTCAGCAATAAAATAAATTTCGCTGTTTTCAAATTTGGAATCCTTGAATCCAGGTTTCTTCCAAAGACCAGTTCACAATCTGCAAGAGGTACGGGGCAAAGTCTTGCATTAGGATTTTCAGCATGCCAACTGTTACTCCGTGAATCCCAGGGGCAGCAGACTGCAGGCAATTAACTACCGATGCTAAATCAGATACAAACGCCTTAGTGAAGTCTCCACCCAAATGAAACGGGGTTGGTGGAAAGGCAGTGCCGGCAAGGCCGTGCACAGCTTAGCAAGTCCTTAAGCTAAGGACTCTAGTTAATCTTTTTCGTCCCGAGGTGGCAATACTGTGGACTGAGAGATATGAGAATAGGGCAGCACATTAGTACGTTCCATGAATCTATTGAGAGACTTCCGGTTGACTGGGTTAGACAAATAGGTGCTCAGGCTGGGAGTGTAATCATCATTAGCTTTAGATAGTGTTCTTTTAAAAGAGGCTGCAAAGAATTTGTAATTTATCCAGTTCTTTGGGCACTGGTTATGCGCTAGACTCTTCCATAAGGCTTTCCTTTGACGATAGGCTTTTTCGCAGTCGTCATTCCACCAGCTCGAAGGAGTCTTATTGTTAACGCTTGACCGGACTGTAAAGGCTGCTCGCCGAGTGGTGTCTAACACGGAATTTAATACTTGATGACCCCCGTCAGGTTTATCGGGGGCGGGGGGGGGGGGGGGGCAACAGACGAGAGGGCCTCACCTAGAAGGTTCTTGAACAGTGTAGTATTGTTAAATTTTTGTACCGAACCAGTCGCCCTGACTGGACTGCACGCAATAGTGAAAGTGATTGGGTAGTGGTCACTTGACATACCGAAGGCAACTGTACACCACGAAGATACAGTTATACCATTAAAAGCTAACGTTAAATCAATAGCTGATGGAGAGTTTGCCCTCATGTAAGTTATGGCGCGACTATTGTAAGAGCACACTTCGTTTGCTGACATCCAAGACCAAAGTGAATGCCCGCTAAAGTATGTTCTGAAACCCCAAATAACATGATGTGAATTGAATTCCCAGCTAGAACTACTCTTCTGTTGTTGCGCAGGAACACATCGAGCCCATCCGTCCTACAGCCACCTGCGGGGAAGTAGATATTTGCCACTGTAACAGGGGCGCACTGCGGATTAATGATTTACACAGCAACTATCTCACAATCAGGTCGCATAATTTTGTGAGACAGTTTAGCACGATGACACAGTTTTGTTGAAATCAATTTTAGTAAGCTCCCACCCCTGCCGTTTTGGAGATCATTTCTAGAAACGGAGAAATTTTTAATTGCGAAGGGGCGATTAGGATTGAACCACGACTCCTGTATTAATATGTCTGGACTATGTTTAAGTATAAACTGCTGTAAATGTGGGAAAGAAGTTGAGATAGAGCGACAATTCCACTGAAGAACAGATATTCCCACCATGATTATTGCTTTCAAAACGAAGCCGCAACAGCCTCTTTCAACACATCGCTTTTCTTTGAAATTCCAAACAAACCTTTCTTAGTCCTACCATGCGGATGGTCAGATTCAGAAGGAGAAGAGGAAGCACGACGCTTCTGGGATGGAGTAGTCATTTCAACATGTGTCTGACAAGCGTTAGAGAGGGAGATTTGGTGAGAGTCATTTACACCCACGGATGTGGGCTGAATATTATCAGCAGTTGCAGAGGAGGGAGGACAGGTAGACGAGGTGAGGTTACCTAAAGCCGATGAAGCAGCCTGCCGGAAATGACCTGCGACAAGGCATCGCTGAACGTACTGATCATGCGGTCAAGTACACAGCAACAGCCTTCTCCACCGCAGCAACAACAGACTTAGTTAAGGCTGCCTCCACATCAGTAGTGGTCGTGCGGGCAATACTTGCGTATGAGCTTTGCCGTCTGTCAAGGCGGGCGTATGCATCAGCGCGCGAGCACCTGTCACGCTGAATAATGTCAAAGATGATCTGCTCATCGGCACGCTTCGGGCATGTGGGGTCGTCAGCTGTATGATCAAAGTGTAAAAGGCAGCAGCTAAGCGACTCAGAAGCGCAAAAGTCGTGTGCATGATCGCCGCCGCAAACGCGACAGCGCGTTGCGGACTTGCAAGATTTAGCACTGTGATCGAACCGCCAGAAATTCTTACACTGTAAAGGACGGGGTTGCAGTGGGTCTACACGGTACACAATAGGCGCAACTTTGATCTCGGATGGAGAAGACCGTGCAAATGTTGCAATAACCGACTCAGTTGGTTTACGAGAGCCTCCAGCCTCTCTGCTGCAGCGGTAAACTGAGTAGATGACAACACCGGCGTCATGAAAGTCTGCAAGAATTTCCCCTGGTGTAGCGGAAGGATCCACACCGCGGATAATTCCTTTTACTCAGGCAAGGTGCTCAGGAATAAATACCTTCACCGGTAGTGAGGCGAAAGAGGTGCACTGCAGCGAATCGGCAACACAATCCAAGTCAGCCGATTTGCACAGAATTCCTCTGTTGCCTTGCACCTCCGAAATCTCAAGATAGCGGCTGGTGGCTGCCTTCAGCTGCTAATTGATCATTCGAGAGTTTTATTTTAATCACACCACCTCCTACAGGGACCAGCGCCACAGGGATAAGCTTGACACCGTTTTGACAGAAAGACTTTAGCAGCAGATTTTCAGTCAGTAAACTTGCGAACCAGGTTACCGGACCAGAGCCCGGGGAAGACATAGCCACGGCGGAAAGCCTACAGAGCCTTTGAACCTACATCCAAAGGGGGGAAAACCTGGCCAAATCCCCCACACGCATAACGGCCTCACCAAAATTTGAAGACGGGCCAGAAGACGCAGAGGCGGGCCGTGGGACAGCAGCACCAACGGGGACGACAGGGAACAGCTGAACTCCGGCGATGAAGGGCAGAAGAACGCTTCAGGCAGCGGAGTCCACTGAGAAAAGCATCTTCTTCTTCTTCTTCACCATATGAAAATGGCACATACCCACGCGGGGGGATTGGCCAAGGTACGGTGGTGAATGTCAAGGAGGTATGAGTGCGGGAAAAAAAAAAGCTAAGGAAAATAGTAGACAGTTTGAATTCAGAAAATATGTATGAATTGTTAGAAATGTTTAATAATAAGCAAATTAGATACATCAGGAAACAAAATAAAATACGCTTTTGGACATTCAGTGCAATTTTATATGGATTTAACAGGGTAAGCGCCCAGTTGCAATGATGTAATCATGAAGGTAGCCGCAAATAGTGCTTAACGAGAATCCCGTGGCGCTCGCACCAAACGAGAGGAGAACTGGTAAAGACAAAGGGAGTCCTCACGTAGAAAGAGGGTCTTCCAATTACTGTTTTCTCTGAAATGCGAACCGCCGGCAAGAGAGGAAAAAAGGGTCAATTGTTTCAACTTCACCGCATGTGTTACAAAGGTTGCTCGTAGCGAACCCGCATCTGCATAAGTACAAGTTGAGGTGGGGGATTCTGCATCGCAGAAGCGTCATGGACACTTCACACCGCCTTGTCTTACATGATCGAACATTCCATGGGAACTTTAAATGCATCGGCGGCCTAGCGCCAACCTCTTCTTTTTTGTCCGGCGCAGTGCCGTGTCCTGCGACCAGACCCTGGCGCGAGGGACGACACACTATTAAAAAAAAACCTGTACTGTCCAGCGCTGTCACCACCACTTTGACCTCGAAAAAGTAGGGGCTGCCTAAAACAACTATTTCCTCGAGTTTACTGATTGGGCTGTGCTACCGTCCCCCTGACTCAGGGATTTCTTTTATGCATAATCTTCTTTCAATGATTTCTGCTGTTCAGCTGTTACCACTTTTAAAAGCGAGTACTTTACTAGCCATCTCCCGTCGCCACTGCAGGCTAATTCTAGAAGTTGTTTGAAATTGTATCACCCAAATATAAGCATGATTTCATACAGACGCACAATATTAATGGGTTGCCAGTAGCTGACACTTCTTGTCCTGCCGCGTTTCACAGATTTTTTACATCAGGCACATGATTGATGTATGCCAGCTTTCATTGATTCTGACTACTATTCATGAAGCCCACCAGCGTTAGTGCTCGCAGAGAACTGAGAGACTTCCACATGGCCGGCTGTTTATTAACTTGTCAACCCTTCGTCTTGATTCTTTCCTAAATTTCTCTCATTAAGTGAACATTTCACAGTTCTCATTGGCTCTTCGTCACTTATATGTGATGTAAGCTCAGGCGTACGACAGGGAAGCTTACTCGGACCCTTACTATTTCTAGTTTACAATAACGACCTTCCCAATTACCTTTCATCCCATTTACGTCTTTTCGTAGTTGGCAGTGTTTTCTCCCGTAAGATGACGTCAGAGACTGACCGCCTGACCCTTTAAAGAGGTCATAACACTCTCGTTCCTTGGTTGAAAAATTGGCACATCTAGCTTGCTAACTTCAATTACTCTATAAATATTACGTTCCTATTTAAAGTAGTACAAATATCTAGGCATTCAGTTGGCACAAAACACTTGACGGTCTTGTCACACTGAAAAGCCTGCAAGAAAACATTGGGGAAATTAGGCTTCACACGCCGAAACCTGCGAAGCTCTCCTCTCTTCGTTCGCAATCCCGCATATCTAACATTTGTTGGTCCACGGTTAAAATTCCTCTCATCTATATAATGTCCGGATCAAAAATATCCAATTGAAATGGTCGAGTCCATTCAAAGCCGAGTGGCCGGATTCATATTTAGCAGCGTCTCCCAGCAAAAAGCCCTAGAGATATACAGATACTTCAAATTCTTGGTTCAATTTCAATTTCTGTTTCTTTCATAAATATGTTTACACCTGTCCTTCGTGTCTCCCTCTGGAATCATCTCACCGTTCTTGATGGCGCTTACATAATCACCTCAACTTCAACCGCGTATCTGGGACGACTCTCTAATTTAATTCATGTAGGTTCACGAGAGCAATCAAGCTCTGGAATGATGTTCCTGATAAGACGTTCTCTTTTTCTGGCCCTGGAGAGTTTAAACAGCGCTTACGTATGCATAGTATTGCTCTGAATTTTGTACTAAAATTTCTGTTGCTCCAAATGTTTTCTGGTGTACCAGTGCTTCATTGCACTTGGTGCTCGCTTTTTCGCACATTTGCGTTTCGTTTTTGTTTGTATTATCAAGTGTCTTCTTCAAATGGTAATTTTACTGAGTTTTGTATCAACTTTAATTATTTATGTGTTTTTGCCTTCCACAGCGTCCGCTGTATATTTATGATGGTTTATTATTTTTGTATATTCCTTAACCCTAATATGCCTCCTAAACGAAGGTCCTTCAGGGCATTTGAGGTACAAATAAATAAATCATTAAAATAATAGAGGCCGACAAGTAACTGTAGCGTAGCGAAGAAGCTCTTTGCGAGTCAGACCAAAGAATTTTCATATTACAGTGGCGCAAATGCTGTGATATAATGACTCCTACTTGCCGCTTGTCGAGCTGTGGCAGAGCTAGAAGGAGATATGTCGGCATTCGCTATCGCACAGCGGAACCAATGCGAGCATGGCACTGTTCAATTTTTTTCTCAACTTTAAATGCTTGCACATGTTTGCACATCGCGTTGCCGTGCCCGGTGAACGCATTGCTGCTACAATGATTAGAAGAGCACCGCAGACTGTGGACAACATGGTGGGAGATAATGCTAGAAGATGCGCTCATCGCCACCTTGCTATATTGTGTTCGCTGTACGTTCAGTTGCGCTAGTTGCTTCCAAACTCGTAAGGAAAAACAGGCTTCCAAGTGCCACATATTTTATCTTTCTAGACTTACTTTACTTTGTTGCTGCGAAACAAAAAAGAAGCACATCAGTGCACTTACTCTATGATGTGAAGTGGAGAGTGAATGTGCATCTTCCAACAAATTCTGCATTAATGACAGTTTCTTCAGTCCTACAGCAATATCCTTCGCTTCAAACATCTTATCTGATTTTTACCGAATCTTGCAAAGAGCTAGCACGAGTATCTATTGTCCTACAATGTTTGAATGACTGCACAGAAGTTCAGTGTAGTGCCCAAAGCCACGGATTTCTATCAGAGCAATACGATGCTCCATGTTTTTTAAACACACATTTCTGCTTTTTAGTCGAGCGCGACACTTATGAGAGGACAGCGTCGCCCAGAGTTTAATCGAGGCTCCGATTGGAGATGAAACAGGAAAAAAGGCGTGCCTTTGTTTTGATCCAAGTGATTCAATTGAGGTGCGCTCTCGCTTGTAAGCAGTTCCTCAGCATGCTTCAAACACACTGCGGCGGTCGGGTGACCAGGCTCATCGCGAGTCTTTCGGAATTCCCCGGCATCGTGAACACTTTGAGTCAAGCTCAGACAGATATATGGACTGGGAAGTCATCTGTCCCTTCAGAGCAGAACCCTCGGCAGCCTTGCTCGGGCTACAGGGGAGCGAAAATGCCTAAAATGGCCCAGGAAGGGGTCGCCACCGTTTTTATGCACGACTAAAGAGCCACGCGTGTTTGCATTCAGCGGGCTTTTGCGACGAGTCATACAGATTAAAACATCCGGTAATTCCGCCACGTCGACGCTGGTGCCAAGTGTGCGCGGCTGTACGACATATCAGACAGAGTAATTCCCCCCCCCCCCCCCCCCCCCCCAAAGACGACCGAGGCGGGGTGTTTGTAGAGTGAGGCGCAGTAAGAAGAACATGCATTATGCGATTGTTGAGGCTTTTTTGAATGACAACAGCGACCAGTAAGCAGGCTGTATAATAATCACTTCATTGGCCTTGACGCTCAACAGAAAGCGCCTCCCCCCCCCCCCCCCCACCCCTTCTTCGAGGGCAACATCAGATAAAGTAGCTCGGAACCGCACTTGTGCATAAAGTTTGGGCGACGGCGGTGTTGTGATTTTAGATTAAAGACCAAGTTTTAAATTTAATTTTTTTTTTGATGTATAAAGAATGCAAGTTTTTTGTTTCTTGGCAATGCTGCATACACTAGAGACGAAAGGGAAAGGAATGATCAACCAACCCCCAACCTCCTGCAGCGTTGGGAGTTGATTGATCACTGTTCGGCTCCATAGCTTCCGCACTTTCACCCCTCCGCACCCTTAGAGCCCGACAATGAGCAGCCCACCTCTCACGGCATGGGGACAAAAGCCCGCCTCTTTCCCTTTCCTGCCTAGAAAAAAAAAGTTGCTTCCGACTGTAGTATTCGGACGTGTTTTTCCACATTGACATAGGAGGGCAACAGAAACTAGCGCCTTAGACATTACGATTTGGTTTTCTTCAGCAAATGCTACGGCGCATAGTCTCCTCGAGGCCAGCGCTTAAACTCTTTGGTGCTATAGATTACACGTTCTGCATCTAATCCTTGTTCTGCACTCGGTTACCTTAGCACGCCATTGCGCTATCATCGTTTCTCCCCCCCCCCCCCCCCCCATTGCCGTGTGGGAGCAAGGCTTGGGCGTCAAGAGGAGAAAAGAATGTCTGAGACCGAATAAGACTAGAACTGAACTTGCATGCCATGGCGTGGCATCAAGGCATGGCATGCTATTTGTTCACGAAGAAATGACAAAGGAAACCGTAGCATAAGTGCACCAAAGTCGCATGACCACCCAAGTTACAACACGTGGCTGATTTTTCGCACTTTATTCTGAAACTAGGCATTCACCGGGCGCTGGAACCGGAAGTGCACCCAGAAAAAAAGAGAATTGATGGATTATTATCTAAAGACCTATTGTGCTTTGCAAGTTCTATAAATTCGATTCGTGTCGAACTAATGCAGTCGTCAAGATCGCGGTTGTAACATGCAGCGTAGAGTGAATACTTGAATGTTTCACGAATTTCGGCTAGTTATTCGCAGAACCGCGGACGCCATCTCGTTATCTTTTGCCACCCGAGCCCAAGGCACTCTCGATGCAAGCAGATGCACGGGATCAGCGCAGTCTTATTTATTTTTTATTTCCTAAAAGCACGAAACCGAACTCCCTTACCGGAGGTCTTGTGGCGACCACAGTGCGTTTTTAAGACACACTCTGTTCCATCGAAAGATAGAAAGCTACGCTTGTGTGAAGTAAAGCGTGTGGTTTAGAAGGCGGCCGCATTTCATGCGAGATGTGCAGCCGTATACATCGTGTTAGCAGGGCCGGACCCGGCTTAGCGGAGCAGCCGTTTGGACGAGTAATATTGATCAGAATTTCCGGAAAGGAAGCATTCGGAAAACTCCCACGTAGTGTTTAGTCAGGTAGTGGCGCTCAGGGCATCAACGGCTCTCAGGGAGAGGGTACCTCCCTGAAGGCAGGAACGCAACCGAACGGGCTGTTCGCGTGCGAGAAAAACGAGTTCGTGTGCCAGAGAATGCGAAACACCTAACACGTTAACACCAGAAAATGAACGTATAAAAAGAACACAACTTCTCCTGTTATGTCGGTCGAGGTGGATATATGTGTGTGGAAAAGTACATCAAGAAGGCGTTCGAATTCTTTGAAAACTGTACAGCAGGAAAACAAAAATAGTGTCGTTTGCTTGTTTTCCACAGCGCGAAAGGTAAAGAGTAAAAGAGAGTAAAAGAATTCCCATTTTCTGGCCTGATGCAAATGAAGCTGCTCTTTCAGATTAATCTGGTAGTAATTATTAAGGCGAAAGCTTTTAATGTCTCATCGTTGTAAGCAGCAGTTGTCGACAGAAATGTCACGCTTTTCAGTTGGTCGAAACGGTCGTGACGTCTCAGTGCGCCAATTTCAAACGGGGCCAATTGTACTTTGGCTAGTAACCATGCAACCAATTGAAGGGACCATATAGTGATGCGCCAAGTAAGTGGGACTGAGCTTAGTTAATTGCTAAATTACCCAATTAGCCTAATTAACTTTTCTAGTCAGGCCATATAAATAAATAAAACCGAGTAGGAAATTCGTCGAGCTCGGGAATCGAACCCCGGTCTTCGGAGTGCGAGACGAGCATTTTTATCCACTCCGCCATGCCAGCTCGATGGTTCGGAATGAACAAAGGCGCGTCTAGTGAATACGGTGTCTTAGCTCACTGCCATGCTCCTCCCTTCCCTTCCGGCGAGGTTTAGGTGTCCACCGAGCAATGACAGACAGATACATTTCCTTTTCTCAAAAAACAATTTACGGACGAGTGAGGCGTAGAACCGAATGGGCGATGGCGTTCTATGGACTCCCTGGCAGCGTTGCAAGACGCTGTCGCGTTCCACTCTTAGAGGCGAAGCTTAAAATCTTAACCACACATTAGTGACCGGGCTCTAGGTCAAAAACGTGCACCCCCCCCCCCCCCCCTGAATTTTGACGGGTGTCCACCGAGATATGTGAGACAGTTACTGCGTAATTTCCTTTCCTCAAATACAATTTTCATTTTCTTGATTACGGGCCATCTTTGTCTTTCTTCTTTCCTCCCACTTCCTCCCTTCCTCTACGGTGCGGTTCAGGTGTCCACCGAGATGACAGAGAATTACTGCGCCATTTCCTTTCCTCAAAAAGCGTTGCATTCAAACGGGAAGGCATCGCGCCGAACGCTTGGCGGCGTTCCTTAAAATCCTCCATTCACAATCCATGACATGATAGTTCCGTGGACTCCCTGGCAGCGCTACAACGCGCTGTCGCGTTCAACTCCTACAGGCGATGCTTAAGCGTGATTAATTAGCAGTTAATTATTATTCAGGCATTAATCAGTAATTAACCATTAATTAGAGATTTGTCATCACTTAGGAATTAGTACTCAATTACATGTGACGGCACCAGTGCCACAGAAACAGTGAAAGTGGTGCGGAAAACGCTTTTGCCTCTACGCACTTCAGACAGTCAAAGTGCCCCCTGAATGTTTTGCCATATCCTGTGCTGGTCTCGTGTATTATGTCTTACAGAGAGCAAATGCTACAATTCAACCCTGTTTGAAACGAGACAGTATACGCGAGGCTTATATTGTATTTTGATGTTTTTGTAGCATTGATAGTTAGAGTGTAGATATACGATTGCGCTATACAGAACAATGAAAGGCTGTCTGTGCGTTACTTACGGAGGCATCCAGGAGGAAGACTGGGTTGATATGCCATTTGGTTAGCTGTCTAATGATGGCGAACAAATCGTCCAGATAATTGAAACGTGTTGTTGCTGGAGCTTCAGGCGAACTTGCTCCCGGTTTCTGACTTATACATCGTGTGGCCTTCGCTCCGGCTGCAAGTAGAGTGGGATGCTGTGATTCGACTTTGTTGACAGCTGCTTCGAGTTTCTCCAGTAAAAGTTTGTACGTAGCTCGGTACCTTATCACTCCGATGGCAATGCAGGGATTCCGCACAAAGAGGTGTCGCGCAATTCGTCTGATTACTCTGGTGTCATGTGACCGCATTGTGCGATGGGCTACAGCGACACCGAGTCAACATTCACTGCGGTAGTGTGTATTCCATGACGTCAGAAGGTGTAAAGGGGGAAGGGGGGATCGCCGACATAAGTGGAAGAAGAAAAAGCGCGCATGTACTTTCACCCATATTTATGCAAGAATTAAGAGCGCTTTATTGAATTTCGTATCAACCACACACAGCACCCAGGGCATAAAAAAGCACATGTGGCTGTGGCATAAAAAAAGCAGACACGTGGCTTTTTCTATCTTCCAACTGCGGTTTGTTATCAATGCTTATAACTAGGTTCATTTATTCCACAAAAGAGACACGTGCAGCTCTGAAGCACTGCAAATGTATGCAGTGTACCTCGCAGTTGGCATCTGGAACTTTTACGATTTTCATTTACCGCATGCATCAGCTTTGTTGTTATTCACAGAATCGTTTGAATAAAATGAACTTGTTCTATCAAACGATATGTTTCATGCATCGCATAACCCGTGTGTTCCGATACGAATCCATGCCGATTTTTTCTCCGTCACAAAGTAAGGCCCCTTCTATTGCATCAGTAACTTATTATGATCCGTGGGTAGCAGGATGAGAACCCTGTAACCCGGATTCAGACTTCTGTGAGTGGTTTCTTGTCATAGGAGCACTTATATCGCTCGCGCGCCCTTTCCAGGCCGTGATGTGCAAGCCTGCGCGTTTCCTCCAAATTTTCGCGCAACTCAAGAACGTATGTGTATGTTGTCTTGAAATCTCATGCAATCTCTTCATTTGCCCGCAGCTCCTTGAGTATTGTAAGTGGACCTCTAACGGTTTTCCCATACATCTCGAATTGCGAGAAACCGAGACTAATTTGAGGCACTTCGCGGCAAGCGAACATAAGAGCTGGAGGTATCTATCCCAATCAGCAGGTCACTCCTGGCACATTTTCCTGATCATCTTTTTGATGGCGTCATTGAACCGCTCTACATGCCCATTACACATGGGATGGTATTGGGTTTTTAGTGACTGTCTTACTGACAAAAGGCGGTTAACCGCCTTCATTGGTTCCGTAGTGAAGTTCGAGCCCCGGTCAGTCCAAATTTCCCTTGGGAACCCATTACGCGAGACATCTTCACAAGACCTTCCGCCACTTGGATACTGTCAATACTCTTCAATGCAATAGCTTCCGGATAACAAGTGACCACGTCGACCAGGGTAAAGCACATATCTATGGCCTCTGGCGGATACTTGAGAGATTGGCCCCCACAATGTCAATAGCTACTCTTTGAAACGGTAGGCCGATGGCCGGCATCTTACCCAGAGGTACGAGACCAACTTTTCCCTTCGGAACTGTGCGGTGGCACACGTCGCACGAGCGAACATAGCGCTTAACGTCATTCTGGGCACCTGGCCGGAGGAACTCCTAGGCGATTCCAGACATCCGGAAGGGTGGAAACATCGCTGGAGGCAGCCCTGGCCGTACACGTGGCTGTGTCAGCCGCTGACTCCCCGGAACAGGCTCAGAAACGACAGGAACTCTAGGCTGCGACACCGTGGAACTCATTATCACGAGAGTAGTAGCCGGCGTTGCTCTCTTCCAGCCGAGGTATTACTGACCCGCCGCCACCTGCACTTCGATCTTCTCACCCCCCCCCCCCTCCCCCCACGTGCAACGTTATTCCTCGCTCTTTTGTAACCTGGGCGTTGGTACACATCATTTTGTCGTCGTCGTCATCATCTTCTATTCTCTACCAATCATCTCTTCCCACCTCCCCGAATACTTCATCTTCTTTATTCTTGGGTTAATACATGTCATGCTTATCCTCATCCTCGTCGTCTTCTCCAAACTTCTTTAGTTCATACTTTTATTTAAAACTTCCTCTTATATTCGACAAAGAGCATTAGACTATGCCACAAACAGTCCCATACAAGGTTGACGTAAGCCATGAAGTTACCAAACCGATTACACTAATCTCGCCAGTTCGGCAGGCTTCCCCATTATCACCTCTATTATTTCCTTTACGTCTCGAACCCTTCTGCTTTAGTATCATCACATCCCAAGCTATTCAAGAATTTTCACTAGATTACTAGGAAATTAGAAGTTTAGCCTATGCTGATGACGTTGTTCTTTTCTGTTGAGATAGAAAAGAGTTAGCCTGAAGGTTTGCATTCAGTAGCTCAGTTCTGTGCCGTCTCTGGCGCGGCTCTAAATATTGAAAAATCCATTTAATTCTTGTTGGGTTACTGCGGAGCGAAACGTAATCTTTTCTGTGCCATTAGCTGGGACCCTTTTTCCTACAGTATTTTGGGGTTCCCCGTCATCAGGTCAGGAATAATGGGTATTAGTGGGAGTCACAAATTCTCTCTGTGAGGCGCCAAACGGAGGCATGAATGTGTCGGGAGGTCACAATTTTCGCTCTGGCGCAAGTTAGCAGCATTTGTTTTGGCTGCAGAGATTGCATGTGTATTACAAGTGATGCACTGTGTGAGGAAGAAGGTATGAACACAGCGCGAGCTATTCGCGACGCTTCTTTGGCGCCCTATTCGTCGAGGCAATTTCTTTCTATCGAGTATCAAATAATCAATCAATCAATCAACCAACCAACCATTTTTTCATTCAAGACAATAATACAAAACTATTGTCTTGGGGGACGTGACAAAAGGCGGAAAAGTGACTGACGAGGTCACGCCACCCTGTGGCATGCAGCGGTTTGACACTCATGCAGAGTTTAAAACAGAGGTTACATGCAGAGAAATGTCTTAGATGAAACTGTATCCCCCAACCCCCTTATTATATTTTTTTTTACAGAACAAGACTATGTACAGGAACGGAGCACAAGAATAAGTGCAGCAACTTCTACTAGCAATGCATGTTACCAAACACTTCCAAACATAAAATACGTGTAAACTATCGAACTTGAAGCACATGAAACATAAAATTGAAAACAAGAAGAAAAACGTCAAAACATGACACACTAGTCTTCCTTTAAGAATAATTCCTTCAGTGTTTTCTTAAACCTGTTTAATGAAAGATTTTCGGTTAATAGGTCGTGAATGACGTGTTACCTGTTTAATAAATCTGCTATCTGACACCTTAGTCTTTGATGTCCATAGTTTGTTCGAGCTCGGGGCTTGACTATGATGTTCTTTCTTAAGTCGTAAACACTTCTTTTTTCTTGGTGTTTTGTTTGAAAGGTAGATTTATCCAACCGGTATTGGCAGTAACCTTCCAGGCTTAGTCTGTATTTGTAGAACTGAGGCATTTGGAGTTTTCCATACGATATATAGTAGGGCGCACAACCAGAGGACAGCTCTAAGTTACTGATAGCGCGTATTGCTCTTTTTTGTATTGATAGTAGGGAATCTAAATTTGTTTTCGTCGTGGTTTGCCACACAAGAGAGCAATAGCTAAAACGTGAGTGTATAAGAGAGTAGTACACCAGTCGTTTGGCAGAAGCTGGTTGGTAACACCTCAGTCTGTTTAAGATGCCTAAGGCACGAGAGAGATCAGTTCTAAGTGTGTGGATGTGAGCATTCCAAAGAGATTTTCGTGGAATGTCACACCTAGAAATCTGGTAGTAGAAGACTGTTGTATGTCCAGGCCATTAAATTTTAAACATGAAATTGTATACATTTCCGTACCTCTGGAGCGAAATAGTACATACTTTGTTTTGTTTATGTTTAATGCGAGCAGGTTACTTCCCAGCCATGAGGTTAAGCCCAACATCCAATTGTTTGCCTCCCTGAACAGCGTATCTAAATCCCTACCCGAAAATAACACATTGGTGTCGTCCGCAGATAAAACCAAATTCGAGGCACCGGGTATATTTACAATATCATTAATATATATGAGAAATAAGACTGGCCCTAGGATGGACCCTTGCGGTACACCATACAAAAGAGTGTTTGTCTCTGAACATACACCACTGATAACAGTACACTGCTCACGTGAAGTTAAATAACTCATGAGGAGAGTCCCAGCTATACCCCTGACACCGTAATCGTGAAGCTTTTTTATTAGTATATCATGCTGTACACTGTCGAACGCTTTTCTAAAATCGAGGAATATACCCAGAGTTAGTGCCTTGTTTTCGATATTGTGCAGAATTTCATCTTTTATTCCAAGTAGTGCTGTTTCTGGCGATTTGTTTTTCTGGAAGCCGAACTGTTGCCTTACGATAATATTTTGCGAGGTTAGAAATCCAACGAGCCTTTTGTTTATAATATGCTCAGCTATTTCGGAAAATACAGAAAGCGCAGAGATCGGCCTGTAATTGTTCACGTCATCGAAAGAGCCTCCCTTATGTATAGCCGTCACACGAGCAAGTTTCATTTTGGGTGGGAAAACTCCCTTTTCCATTATAAGATTGCAAATGTGCGCAATAGGAGTACTAACTACTTGACTCACAGCTTTCAGTGGTTTTGGTCTGATCTAATCAGTGCCAGATGCACAACCGTCTTTTAGAGACATAATTACATCTTGCACCTCGCTAAAATCAGTGGGGGACAAAAATAGTGTATTCGGGTTGCTTGCAGTGACATAATTTCCCCAAGGTGTAGAAGAAGGTGCATTTGTTGCGTCGGCTAAAGGAGCACCAGCAGCAAGAAAATGCTCATGCTCAGGTTTGCAACCTCTGCTTCAGACAGATCGGCATTCCGAAAGTTCACTTTTTTTGTTTCTGCATTCTTATAGATTAACTCTTTCATGGTTGGCCATACCAGTCGTGTATTACCGTTCACCTGTGTAAATTTATGCGTGCAGTATTCGAGCTTTGCTTTTTTATGTCTGAATTAAGCAGATTTCGTACTTTCTTGAATGCGTGAAAGTCACTTTCATCTTTTGTTTGCAAGAATGTTTGCAAAAGTCTGTTTTTCTGTTTGATTCTTTGAAACAGATCGCGAGAAATCCAGGGCTTTCGTACCTTTTTGTTCTTTTTTCGGGGCTTGAGGGCAAAACATCTGCTATAAGGAGATACAAAGCATGTGCGGAAAGCGTTGTAAGTGGCATCGGGGTTCGAGAGCTTCAAATTTATGTTCCAGTCAACATTTGTCAGCATGTCCCTAAACTTGTTAACATTGTACTCGGAGTAATCTCTAATTAGTACTTTGTGTTCGGGGGCGACTGTGTGTTTGCAGGGAAATACACAATATATTGGCAATTGATCGCTTAAACTGCAGACTAGGGTGCCTGATTTTACATTCTCACGAGGGAAACTTGTAACGCACAGATCAAGAATACTTTGGGAACTTGGTGTAATTCTTGTCGGTGTGGTGATTGCGTTGGAGCAACTATAGGACTCGTATAACTCTTTGAATTGTAAGTAGGAATGATTGTCAAGGGAAGCATTCAGGTTGAAATCACCCAGAAGAACACTTTCAGACTTCAGCTGAACACTCAGTTCAAGTATCTTTTCAGTAAACTGCATAAAGTCACTGAGAACACCTGATGGAGGACGGTACATGACAGAGAAAATCATACCACGACACTGTATAAGTAAGCATTCATAATTATCGCCAATTATCTTGAACTCCGGAAGTACTTTATTATTAAGCTTTGATCGGATGTATACAGCGATACTACCACCACGCCTCCTACAGCGACATGCAGATGCAACATCATATCCGGAAAGTGAAACACACTCCTCATCACATGAGAACCAAGTCTCTGTAAAACAAATGATGTCATAGGAATGATTCGGTTCCGACAAAAAAGAAATTACTTCGTCATACTTGTTGCGTAAACTCCTGGCATTAAGATGAAAAACTGAAAGTGTGGGCAGGTTTTTCATTGTGGAAGAAAAATTTGAAAGAAAAACAAAGTTGCCAGGAATAGTCACTGCAGGTCATCAAAATTCTGAACCGTGCGAATCACCACAGCATTACCACCGCTATTCTTTCGAACTAGCACTTTTCCGTTCGTGTGCCATACGAAAGCGTAGCCTGCGTTCTTCGCCCATTCCTTTGTTTTTGTCAGAAGACTGCGGGAAAACCTTCTCATGTTTTCGCGCATAAACATCTCACCAGGTTCATTCCTTAGTGTCTGTCGCATTGCCAGCCAGGCGTCACGATGTTCATGACTGACGAAGCGAGCAATGATGCCCCGTGTTCTGCCTTGTTTCACTGGACGCCGATGTAGTGCGGTGATATCTTGTTTAGTTGGTGGCTGAATGTCCAGTCTATGGGCTAATTCATTTAATTTTTCGAGCAAGTTCTCGTTTTTAGTTTCAGGAATGCCGTGAAATTCAATGTTGCGACGGCTACGCCACTCCAGGTGATCTACATCTTGCATTATCTGTTGCAGTTCACTGGAACAGTCGGCATTTTCTATCTCATCTATGCGTTCAGCCAGTTTTTCTTTGGCGCTTGCGCTTGAATTTGAAGACGATCCTGAAATTCATCGAACTTGTCTGGCAGGAACTTCACGCTGGAGTCAAGTGCGTCTACCAGTTTAGGGAGAGCTAGGAGAGTATCGAGTTTGGTCTGAATTGCTAGCAAGTGCACTGCTAAGTCGCTGTCTAAGTTGGGGCACTCCGAGTCATCGCTTCGTGAACGCTTGCTACACCGGTCACACTTCCAAGATTTCTTGAAAGAACCGCGTTTGGCATTCCATGTTTCGTCACTTATACCAGAACATGCACCCAGATGAAAAGTAAATTTGCATTCTGAACAGGTCATATGCGGCCCGCTGTCGGGAAACGGCGATCGGCACGCACAAAACGCGACATGGTAAAAACCGTGGCAAAGCAGAAAAAAAATAACAAGAGGTCTTTGGCAGTAGCGGCATACGCGATGATAAAACAACGAAAAGAAAAAAAGCATCACAGAATAATATCAACCAACCTGTAAATACACAGAGGAGAGGCTCAGATGCCGTGCATGAGGGTTGATGCCGCCGCTGCCAAATGACGAACGACGCCCCTCGCGGGACTTGTTGCCGGTTGCCGCTGTCGGTGCTGGTGCAACGGCGATGGGTATTCCAGGGTTTGACCGAGCCGTCTCACATACGTCCACAGCAATTTCAGGTGATGTGGCCGCGTGTGAAAGTGTGAAGCCGGTGGAATCAGTGCGTTGCCGCAATTTCTCTCCTTCAGGGTCCAGAACACCGGGCCGGGGAAAACTGTAAATACACAGAGGAGAGGCTCAGATGCCGTGCATGAGGGTTGATGCCGCCGCTGCCAAATGACGAACGACGCCCCTCGCGGGACTTGTTGCCGGTTGCCGCTGTCGGTGCTGGTGCAACGGCGATGGGTATTGCAGGGTTTGACCGAGCCGTCTCGCATACGTCCACAGCAATTTCAGGTGATGTGGCCGCGTGTGAAAGTGTGAAGCCGGTGGAATCAGTGCGTTGCCGCAATTTCTGTCCTTCAGGGTCCAGAACACCGGGCCGGGGAAAACTGTAAATACATAGAGGAGAGGCTCAGATGCCGTGCATGAGGGTTGATGCCGCCGCTGCCAAATGACGAACGACGCCCCTCGCGGGACTTGTTGCCGGTTGCCGCTGTCGATGCTGGTGCAACGGCGATGGGTATTCCAGGGTTTGAGAGAACCGTCTCGAATAGGTCCACAGCAATTTCAGGCGATGTGGCCGCGTGTGAAAGTGTGAAGCCGGTGGAATCAGTGCGTTGCCGCAATTTCTGTCCTCCAGGGTCTAGAACACCGGGCCGGGGAAAACTGTAAATACACAGAGGAGAGGCTCAGATGCCGCCGCTGCCAAATGACGAACGACGCCCCTCGCGGGACTTGCTGCCGGTTGTCGCTGTCGGCGCTGGTGCAACGGCGATGGGTATTCCAGGGTTTGACCGAGCCGTCTCGAATAGGTCCACAGCAATTTCAGGCGATGTGGCCGCGTGTGAAAGTGTGAAGTCAGTGAAATCAGTGCGTTGTCGCAATTTCTGTCCTTCAGGGTCCAGAACACCGGGCCGGGGAAAACTGTAAATACACAGAGGAGAGGCTCAGATGCCGCCGCTGCCAAATGACGAACGACGCCCCTCGCGGGACTTGCTGCCGGTTGTCGCTGTCGGCGCTGGTGCAACGGCGATGGGTATTCCAGGGTTTGACCGAGCCGTCTCGAATAGGTCCACAGCAATTTCAGGCGATGTGGCCGCGTGTGAAAGTGTGAAGTCAGTGAAATCAGTGCGTTGTCGCAATTTCTGTCCTTCAGGGTCCAGAACACCAAGCCGGGCAAAACTGTAAATACACAGAGGTGAGGCTCAGATGCCGCCGCTGCCAAATGTCGAACGACGCCCCTCGCGGGACTTGCTGCCGGTTGTCGCTGTCGGCGCTGGTGCAACGGCGATGGGTATTCCAGGGTTTGACCGAGCCGTCTCGAATAGGTCCACAGCAATTTCAGGCGATGTGGCCGCGTGTGAAAGTGTGAAGTCAGTGAAATCAGTGCGTTGCCGCAATTTCTGTCCTTCAGGGTCCAGAACACCGGGCCGGGGAAAACTGTAAATACACAGAGGAGAGGCTCAGATGCCGTGCATGAGGGTTGATGCCGCCGCTGCCAAATGAAGAACGACGCCCCTCGCGGGACTTGCTGCCGGTTGTCGCTGTCGGCGCTGGTGCAACGGCGATGGGTATTCCAGGGTTTGACCGAGCCGTCTCGAATAGGTCCACAGCAATTTCAGGCGATGTGGCCGCGTGTGAAAGTGTGAAGTCAGTGAAATCAGTGCGTTGTCGCAATTTCTGTCCTTCAGGGTCCAGAACACCAGGCCGGGGAAAACTGTAAATACACAGAGGTGAGGCTCAGATGCCGCCGCTGCCAAATGTCGAACGACGCCCCTCGCGGGACTTGCTGCCGGTTGTCGCTGTCGGCGCTGGTGCAACGGCGATGGGTATTCCAGGGTTTGACCGAGCCGTCTCGAATAGGTCCACAGCAATTTCAGGCGATGTGGCCGCGTGTGAAAGTGTGAAGTCAGTGAAATCAGTGCGTTGCCGCAATTTCTGTCCTTCAGGGTCCAGAACACCGGGCCGGGGAAAACTGTAAATACACAGAGGAGAGGCTCAGAAGCCGCCGCTGCCAAATGACGAACGACGCCCCTCGCGGGACTTGCTGCCGGTTGTCGCTGTCGGTGCTGGTGCAACGGCGATGGGTATTCCAGTGTTTGACCGAGCCGTCTCGAATAGGTCCACAGCAATTTCAGGCGATGTGGCCGCGTGTGAAAGTGTGAAGTCAGTGAAATCAGTGCGTTGTCGCAATTTCTGTCCTTCAGGGTCCAGAACACCGGGCCGGGGAAAACTGTAAATACACAGAGGAGAGGCTCAGATGCCGTGCATGAGGGTTGATGCCGCCGCTGCCAAATGACGAACGACGCCCCTCGCGGGACTTGTTGCCGGTTGCCGCTGTCGATGCTGGTGCAACGGCGATGGGTATTCCAGGGTTTGACCGAGCCGTCTCGAATAGGTCCACAGCAATTTCAGGCGATGTGGCCGCGTGTGAAAGTGTGAAGTCAGTGAAATCAGTGCGTTGTCGCAATTTCTGTCCTTCAGGGTCCAGAACACCAGGCCGGGGAAAACTGTAAATACACAGAGGTGAGGCTCAGATGCCGCCGCTGCCAAATGTCGAACGACGCCCCTCGCGGGACTTGCTGCCGGTTGTCGCTGTCGGCGCTGGTGCAACGGCGATGGGTATTCCAGCGTTTGACCGAGCCGTCTCGAATAGGTCCACAGCAATTTCAGGCGATGTGGCCGCGTGTGAAAGTGTGAAGTCAGTGAAATCAGTGCGTTGCCGCAATTTCTGTCCTTCAGGGTCCAGAACACCGGGCCGGGGAAAACTGTAAATACACAGAGGAGAGGCTCAGATGCCGCCGCTGCCAAATGACGAACGACGCCCCTCGCGGGACTTGCTGCCGGTTGTCGCTGTCGGTGCTGGTGCAACGGCGATGGGTATTCCAGGGTTTGACCGAGCCGTCTCGAATAGGTCCGCAGCAATTTCAGGCGATGTGGCCGCGTGTGAAAGTGTGAAGTCAGTGAAATCAGTGCGTTGTCGCAATTTCTGTCCTTCAGGGTCCAGAACACCGGGCCGGGGAAAACTGTAAATACACAGAGGAGAGGCTCAGATGCCGTGCATGAGGGTTGATGCCGCCGCTGCCAAATGACGAACGACGCCCCTCGCGGGACTTGTTGCCGGTTGCCGCTGTCGATGCTGGTGCAACGGCGATGGGTATTCCAGGGTTTGACCGAGCCGTCTCGAATAGGTCCACAGCAATTTCAGGCGATGTGGCCGCGTGTGAAAGTGTGAAGTCAGTGAAATCAGTGCGTTGTCGCAATTTCTGTCCTTCAGGGTCCAGAACACCGGGCCGGGGAAAACTGTAAATACACAGAGGAGAGGCTCAGATGCCGTGCATGAGGGTTGATGCCGCCGCTGCCAAATGACGAACGACGCCCCTCGCGGGTCTTGGTGCCGGTTGCCGCTGTCGGTGCTGGTGCAACGGCGATGGGTATTCCAGGGTTTGACCGAGCCGTCTCGAATAGGTCCACAGCAATTTCAGGCGATGTGGCCGCGTGTGAAAGTGTGAAGCCTGTGGAATCAGTGCGTTGACGCAATATCTGTCCTTCAGGGTCCAGAACACCGGGCCGGGGAAAACTGTAAATACACAGAGGAGAGGCTCAGGTGCCGTGCATGAGGGTTGATGCCGCCGCTGCCAAATGACGAACGACGCCCCTCGCGGGACTTGTTGCCGGTTGTCGCTGTCGGTGCTGGTGCAACGGCGATGGGTATTCCAGGGTTTGACCGAGCCGTCTCGAATAGGTCCACAGCAATTTCAGGCGATGTGGCCGCGTGTGAAAGTGTGAAGTCAGTGAAATTAGTGCGTTGTCGCAATTTTTGTCCTTCAGGGTCCAGAACACCGGGCCGGGGAAAACTGTAAATACACAGAGGAGAGGCTCAGATGCCGTGCATGAGGGTTGATGCCGCCGCTGCCAAATGACGAACGACGCCCCTCGCGGGACTTGTTGCCGGTTGCCGCTGTCGATGCTGGTGCAACGGCGATGGGTATTCCAGGGTTTGACCGAGCCGTCTCGAATAGGTCCACAGCAATTTCAGGCGATGTGGCCGCGTGTGAAAGTGTGAAGTCAGTGAAATCAGTGCGTTGTCGCAATTTCTGTCCTTCAGAGTCCAGAACACCGGGCCGGGGAAAACTCTAAATACACAGAGGAGAGGCTCAGATGCCGTGCATGAGGGTTGATGCCGCCGCTGCCAAATGACGAACGACGCCCCTCGCGGGACTTGTTGCCGGTTGTCGCTGTCGGTGCTGGTGCAACGGCGATGGGTATTCCAGGGTTTGACCGAGCCGTCTCGAATAGGTCCACAGCAATTTCAGGCGATGTGGCCGCGTGTGAAAGTGTGAAGTCAATGAAATCAGTGCGTTGTCGCAATTTCTGTCCTTCAGGGTCCAGAACACCGGGCCGGGGAAAACTGTAAATACACAGAGGAGAGGCTCAGATGCCGTGCATGAGGGTTGATGCCGCCGCTGCCAAATGACGAACGACGCCCCTCGCGGGACTTGTTGCCGGTTGTCGCTGTCGGTGCTGGTGCAACGGCGATGGGTATTCCAGGGTTTGACCGAGCCGTCTCGAATAGGTCCACAGCAATTTCAGGCGATGTGGCCGCGTGTGAAAGTGTGAAGTCAGTGAAATCAGTGCGTTGTCGCAATTTCTGTCCTTCAGGGTCCAGAACACCGGGCCGGGGAAAACTGTAAATCCACAGAGGAGAGGCTCAGATGCCGTGCATGAGCGTTGATGCCGCCGCTGCCAAATGACGAACGACGCCCCTCGCGGGACTTGTTGCCGGTTGCCGCTGTCGGTGCTGGTGCAACGGCGATGGGTATTGCAGGGTTTGACCGAGCCGTCTCGCATACGTCCACAGCAATTTCAAGTGATGTGGCCGCGTGTGAAAATGTGAAGCCGGTGGAATCAGTGCGTTGCCGCAATTTCTGTCCTTCAGGGTCCAGAACACCGGGCCGGGGAAAACTGTAAATACACAGAGGAGAGGCTCAGATGCCGTGCATGAGGGTTGATGCCGCCGCTGCCAAATGACGAACGACGCCCCTCGCGGGACTTGTTGCCGGTTGCCGCTGTCGATGCTGGTGCAACGGCGATGGGTATTCCAGGGTTTGAGAGAGCCGTCTCGAATAGGTCCACAGCAATTTCAGGCGATGTGGCCGCGTGTGAAAGTGTGAAGCCGGTGGAATCAGTGCGTTGCCGCAATTTCTGTCCTTCAGGGTCCAGAACACTGGGCCGGGGAAAACTGTAAATACACAGAGGAGAGGCTCAGATGCCGCCGCTGCCAAATGACGAACGACGCCCCTCGCGGGACTTGCTGCCGGTTGTCGCTGTCGGCGCTGGTGCAACGGCGATGGGTATTCCAGGGTTTGACCGAGCCGTCTCGAATAGGTCCACAGCAATTTCAGGCGATGTGGGCGCGTGTGAAAGTGTGAAGTCAGTGAAATCAGTGCGTTGTCGCAATTTCTGTCCTTCAGGGTCCAGAACACCGGGCCGGGGAAAACTGTAAATACACAGAGGAGAGGCCCAGATGCCGCCGCTGCCAAATGACGAACGACGCCCCTCGCGGGACTTGCTGCCGGTTGTCGCTGTCGGCGCTGGTGCAACGGCGATGGGTATTCCAGGGTTTGACCGAGCCGTCTCGAATAGGTCCACAGCAATTTCAGGCGATGTGGCCGCGTGTGAAAGTGTGAAGTCAGTGAAATCAGTGCGTTGCCGCAATTTCTGTCCTTCAGGGTCCAGAACACCGGGCCGGGGAAAACTGTAAATACACAGAGGAGAGGCTCAGATGTCGCCGCTGCCAAATGACGAACGACGCCCCTCGCAGGACTTGCTGCCGGTTGTCGCTGTCGGTGCTGGTGCAACGGCGATGGGTATTCCAGGGTTTGACCGAGCCGTCTCGAATAGGTCCACAGCAATTTCAGGCGATGTGGCCGCGTGTGAAAGTGTGAAGTCAGTGAAATCAGTGCGTTGTCGCAATTTCTGTCCTTCAGGGTCCAGAACACCGGGCCGGGGAAAACTGTAAATACACAGAGGAGAGGCTCAGATGCCGTGCATGAGCGTTGATGCCGCCGCTGCCAAATGACGAACGACGCCCCTCGCGGGACTTGTTGCCGGTTGCCGCTGTCGGTGCTGGTGCAACGGCGATGGGTATTGCAGGGTTTGACCGAGCCGTCTCGCATACGTCCACAGCAATTTCAGGTGATGTGGCCGCGTGTGAAAATGTGAAGCCGGTGGAATCAGTGCGTTGCCGCAATTTCTGTCCTTCAGGGTCCAGAACACCGGGCCGGGGAAAACTGTAAATACACAGAGGAGAGGCTCAGATGCCGTGCATGAGGGTTGATGCCGCCGCTGCCAAATGACGAACGACGCCCCTCGCGGGACTTGTTGCCGGTTGCCGCTGTCGATGCTGGTGCAACGGCGATGGGTATTCCAGGGTTTGAGAGAGCGGTCTCGAATAGGTCCACAGCAATTTCAGGCGATGTGGCCGCGTGTGAAAGTGTGAAGCCGGTGGAATCAGTGCGTTGCCGCAATTTCTGTCCTTCAGGGTCCAGAACACTGGGCCGGGGAAAACTGTAAATACACAGAGGAGAGGCTCAGATGCCGCCGCTGCCAAATGACGAACGACGCCCCTCGCGGGACTTGCTGCCGGTTGTCGCTGTCGGCGCTGGTGCAACGGCGATGGGTATTCCAGGGTTTGACCGAGCCGTCTCGAATAGGTCCACAGCAATTTCAGGCGATGTGGGCGCGTGTGAAAGTGTGAAGTCAGTGAAATCAGTGCGTTGTCGCAATTTCTGTCCTTCAGGGTCCAGAACACCGGGCCGGGGAAAACTGTAAATACACAGAGGAGAGGCCCAGATGCCGCCGCTGCCAAATGACGAACGACGCCCCTCGCGGGACTTGCTGCCGGTTGTCGCTGTCGGCGCTGGTGCAACGGCGATGGGTATTCCAGGGTTTGACCGAGCCGTCTCGAATAGGTCCACAGCAATTTCAGGCGATGTGGCCGCGTGTGAAAGTGTGAAGTCAGTGAAATCAGTGCGTTGCCGCAATTTCTGTCCTTCAGGGTCCAGAACACCGGGCCGGGGAAAACTGTAAATACACAGAGGAGAGGCTCAGATGTCGCCGCTGCCAAATGACGAACGACGCCCCTCGCAGGACTTGCTGCCGGTTGTCGCTGTCGGTGCTGGTGCAACGGCGATGGGTATTCCAGGGTTTGACCGAGCCGTCTCGAATAGGTCCACAGCAATTTCAGGCGATGTGGCCGCGTGTGAAAGTGTGAAGTCAGTGAAATCAGTGCGTTGTCGCAATTTCTGTCCTTCAGGGTCCAGAACACCGGGCCGGGGAAAACTGTAAATACACAGAGGAGAGGCTCAGATGCCGTGCATGAGCGTTGATGCCGCCGCTGCCAAATGACGAACGACGCCCCTCGCGGGACTTGTTGCCGGTTGCCGCTGTCGGTGCTGGTGCAACGGCGATGGGTATTGCAGGGTTTGACCGAGCCGTCTCGCATACGTCCACAGCAATTTCAGGTGATGTGGCCGCGTGTGAAAATGTGAAGCCGGTGGAATCAGTGCGTTGCCGCAATTTCTGTCCTTCAGGGTCCAGAACACCGGGCCGGGGAAAACTGTAAATACACAGAGGAGAGGCTCAGATGCCGTGCATGAGGGTTGATGCCGCCGCTGCCAAATGACGAACGACGCCCCTCGCGGGACTTGTTGCCGGTTGCCGCTGTCGATGCTGGTGCAACGGCGATGGGTATTCCAGGGTTTGAGAGAGCGGTCTCGAATAGGTCCACAGCAATTTCAGGCGATGTGGCCGCGTGTGAAAGTGTGAAGCCGGTGGAATCAGTGCGTTGCCGCAATTTCTGTCCTTCAGGGTCCAGAACACTGGGCCGGGGAAAACTGTAAATACACAGAGGAGAGGCTCAGATGCCGCCGCTGCCAAATGACGAACGACGCCCCTCGCGGGACTTGCTGCCGGTTGTCGCTGTCGGCGCTGGTGCAACGGCGATGGGTATTCCAGGGTTTGACCGAGCCGTCTCGAATAGGTCCACAGCAATTTCAGGCGATGTGGCCGCGTGTGAAAGTGTGAAGTCAGTGAAATTAGTGCGTTGTCGCAATTTTTGTCCTTCAGGGTCCAGAACACCGGGCCGGGGAAAACTGTAAATACACAGAGGAGAGGCTCAGATGCCGTGCATGAGGGTTGATGCCGCCGCTGCCAAATGACGAACGACGCCCCTCGCGGGACTTGTTGCCGGTTGCCGCTGTCGATGCTGGTGCAACGGCGATGGGTATTCCAGGGTTTGACCGAGCCGTCTCGAATAGGTCCACAGCAATTTCAGGCGATGTGGCCGCGTGTGAAAGTGTGAAGTCAGTGAAATCAGTGCGTTGTCGCAATTTCTGTCCTTCAGAGTCCAGAACACCGGGCCGGGGAAAACTCTAAATACACAGAGGAGAGGCTCAGATGCCGTGCATGAGGGTTGATGCCGCCGCTGCCAAATGACGAACGACGCCCCTCGCGGGACTTGTTGCCGGTTGTCGCTGTCGGTGCTGGTGCAACGGCGATGGGTATTCCAGGGTTTGACCGAGCCGTCTCGAATAGGTCCACAGCAATTTCAGGCGATGTGGCCGCGTGTGAAAGTGTGAAGTCAATGAAATCAGTGCGTTGTCGCAATTTCTGTCCTTCAGGGTCCAGAACACCGGGCCGGGGAAAACTGTAAATACACAGAGGAGAGGCTCAGATGCCGTGCATGAGGGTTGATGCCGCCGCTGCCAAATGACGAACGACGCCCCTCGCGGGACTTGTTGCCGGTTGTCGCTGTCGGTGCTGGTGACGGCGATGGGTATTCCAGGGTTTGACCGAGCCGTCTCGAATAGGTCCACAGCAATTTCAGGCGATGTGGCCGCGTGTGAAAGTGTGAAGTCAGTGAAATCAGTGCGTTGTCGCAATTTCTGTCCTTCAGGGTCCAGAACACCGGGCCGGGGAAAACTGTAAATACACAGAGGAGAGGCTCAGATGCCGTGCATGAGGGTTGATGCCGCCGCTGCCAAATGACGAACGACGCCCCTCGCGGGACTTGTTGCCGGTTGCCGCTGTCGATGCTGGTGCAACGGCGATGGGTATTCCAGGGTTTGACCGAGCCGTCTCGAATAGGTCCACAGCAATTTCAGGCGATGTGGCCGCGTGTGAAATTGTGAAGTCAGTGAAATCAGTGCGTTGTCGCAATTTCTGTCCTTCAGGGTCCAGAACACCGGGCCGGGGAAAACTGTAAATACACAGAGGAGAGGCTCAGATGCCGTGCATGAGGGTTGATGCCGCCGCTGCCAAATGACGAACGACGCCCCTCGCGGGTCTTGGTGCCGGTTGCCGCTGTCGGTGCTGGTGCAACGGCGATGGGTATTCCAGGGTTTGACCGAGCCGTCTCGAATAGGTCCACAGCAATTTCAGGCGATGTGGCCGCGTGTGAAAGTGTGAAGCCTGTGGAATCAGTGCGTTGCCGCAATTTCTGTCCTTCAGGGTCCAGAACACCGGGCCGGGGAAAACTGTAAATACACAGAGGAGAGGCTCAGATGCCGTGCATGAGGGTTGATGCCGCCGCTGCCAAATGACGAACGACGCCCCTCGCGGGACTTGTTGCCGGTTGTCGCTGTCGGTGCTGGTGCAACGGCGATGGGTATTCCAGGGTTTGACCGAGCCGTCTCGAATAGGTCCACAGCAATTTCAGGCGATGTGGCCGCGTGTGAAAGTGTGAAGTCAGTGAAATTAGTGCGTTGTCGCAATTTCTGTCCTTCAGGGTCCAGAACACCGGGCCGGGGAAAACTGTAAATACACAGAGGAGAGGCTCAGATGCCGTGCATGAGGGTTGATGCCGCCGCTGCCAAATGACGAACGACGCCCCTCGCGGGACTTGTTGCCGGTTGCCGCTGTCGATGCTGGTGCAACGGCGATGGGTATTCCAGGGTTTGACCGAGCCGTCTCGAATAGGTCCACAGCAATTTCAGGCGATGTGGCCGCGTGTGAAAGTGTGAAGTCAGTGAAATCAGTGCGTTGTCGCAATTTCTGTCCTTCAGAGTCCAGAACACCGGGCCGGGGAAAACTGTAAATACACAGAGGAGAGGCTCAGATGCCGTGCATGAGGGTTGATGCCGCCGCTGCCAAATGACGAACGACGCCCCTCGCGGGACTTGTTGCCGGTTGTCGCTGTCGGTGCTGGTGCAACGGCGATGGGTATTCCAGGGTTTGACCGAGCCGTCTCGAATAGGTCCACAGCAATTTCAGGCGATGTGGGCGCGTGTGAAAGTGTGAAGTCAGTGAAATCAGTGCGTTGTCGCAATTTCTGTCCTTCAGGGTCCAGAACACCGGGCCGGGGAAAACTGTAAATACACAGAGGAGAGGCTCAGATGCCGCCGCTGCCAAATGACGAACGACGCCCCTCGCGGGACTTGCTGCCGGTTGTCGCTGTCGGCGCTGGTGCAACGGCGATGGGTATTCCAGGGTTTGACCGAGCCGTCTCGAATAGGTCCACAGCAATTTCAGGCGATGTGGCCGCGTGTGAAAGTGTGAAGTCAGTGAAATCAGTGCGTTGTCGCAATTTCTGTCCTTCAGGGTCCAGAACACCAGGCCGGGGAAAACTGTAAATACACAGAGGTGAGGCTCAGATGCCGCCGCTGCCAAATGTCGAACGACGCCCCTCGCGGGACTTGCTGCCGGTTGTCGCTGTCGGCGCTGGTGCAACGGCGATGGGTATTCCAGGGTTTGACCGAGCCGTCTCGAATAGGTCCACAGCAATTTCAGGCGATGTGGCCGCGTGTGAAAGTGTGAAGTCAGTGAAATCAGTGCGTTGCCGCAATTTCTGTCCTTCAGGGTCCAGAACACCGGGCCGGGGAAATCTGTAAATACACAGAGGAGAGGCTCAGATGTCGCCGCTGCCAAATGACGAACGACGCCCCTCGCAGGACTTGCTGCCGGTTGTCGCTGTCGGTGCTGGTGCAACGGCGATGGGTATTCCAGGGTTTGACCGAGCCGTCTCGAATAGGTCCACAGCAATTTCAGGCGATGTGGCCGCGTGTGAAAGTGTGAAGTCAGTGAAATCAGTGCGTTGTCGCAATTTCTGTCCTTCAGGGTCCAGAACACCGGGCCGGGGAAAATTGTAAATACACAGAGGAGAGGCTCAGATGCCGTGCATGAGCGTTGATGCCGCCGCTGCCAAATGACGAACGACGCCCCTCGCGGGACTTGTTGCCGGTTGCCGCTGTCGGTGCTGGTGCAACGGCGATGGGTATTGCAGGGTTTGACCGAGCCGTCTCGCATACGTCCACAGCAATTTCAGGTGATGTGGCCGCGTGTGAAAATGTGAAGCCGGTGGAATCAGTGCGTTGCCGCAATTTCTGTCCTTCAGGGTCCAGAACACCGGGCCGGGGAAAACTGTAAATACACAGAGGAGAGGCTCAGATGCCGTGCATGAGGGTTGATGCCGCCGCTGCCAAATGACGAACGACGCCCCTCGCGGGACTTGTTGCCGGTTGCCGCTGTCGATGCTGGTGCAACGGCGATGGGTATTCCAGGGTTTGAGAGAGCGGTCTCGAATAGGTCCACAGCAATTTCAGGCGATGTGGCCGCGTGTGAAAGTGTGAAGCCGGTGGAATCAGTGCGTTGCCGCAATTTCTGTCCTTCAGGGTCCAGAACACTGGGCCGGGGAAAACTGTAAATACACAGAGGAGAGGCTCAGATGCCGCCGCTGCCAAATGACGAACGACGCCCCTCGCGGGACTTGCTGCCGGTTGTCGCTGTCGGCGCTGGTGCAACGGCGATGGGTATTCCAGGGTTTGACCGAGCCGTCTCGAATAGGTCCACAGCAATTTCAGGCGATGTGGCCGCGTGTGAAAGTGTGAAGTCAGTGAAATTAGTGCGTTGTCGCAATTTTTGTCCTTCAGGGTCCAGAACACCGGGCCGGGGAAAACTGTAAATACACAGAGGAGAGGCTCAGATGCCGTGCATGAGGGTTGATGCCGCCGCTGCCAAATGACGAACGACGCCCCTCGCGGGACTTGTTGCCGGTTGCCGCTGTCGATGCTGGTGCAACGGCGATGGGTATTCCAGGGTTTGACCGAGCCGTCTCGAATAGGTCCACAGCAATTTCAGGCGATGTGGCCGCGTGTGAAAGTGTGAAGTCAGTGAAATCAGTGCGTTGTCGCAATTTCTGTCCTTCAGAGTCCAGAACACCGGGCCGGGGAAAACTCTAAATACACAGAGGAGAGGCTCAGATGCCGTGCATGAGGGTTGATGCCGCCGCTGCCAAATGACGAACGACGCCCCTCGCGGGACTTGTTGCCGGTTGTCGCTGTCGGTGCTGGTGCAACGGCGATGGGTATTCCAGGGTTTGACCGAGCCGTCTCGAATAGGTCCACAGCAATTTCAGGCGATGTGGCCGCGTGTGAAAGTGTGAAGTCAATGAAATCAGTGCGTTGTCGCAATTTCTGTCCTTCAGGGTCCAGAACACCGGGCCGGGGAAAACTGTAAATACACAGAGGAGAGGCTCAGATGCCGTGCATGAGGGTTGATGCCGCCGCTGCCAAATGACGAACGACGCCCCTCGCGGGACTTGTTGCCGGTTGTCGCTGTCGGTGCTGGTGCAACGGCGATGGGTATTCCAGGGTTTGACCGAGCCGTCTCGAATAGGTCCACAGCAATTTCAGGCGATGTGGCCGCGTGTGAAAGTGTGAAGTCAGTGAAATCAGTGCGTTGTCGCAATTTCTGTCCTTCAGGGTCCAGAACACCGGGCCGGGGAAAACTGTAAATACACAGAGGAGAGGCTCAGATGCCGTGCATGAGGGTTGATGCCGCCGCTGCCAAATGACGAACGACGCCCCTCGCGGGACTTGTTGCCGGTTGCCGCTGTCGATGCTGGTGCAACGGCGATGGGTATTCCAGGGTTTGACCGAGCCGTCTCGAATAGGTCCACAGCAATTTCAGGCGATGTGGCCGCGTGTGAAATTGTGAAGTCAGTGAAATCAGTGCGTTGTCGCAATTTCTGTCCTTCAGGGTCCAGAACACCGGGCCGGGGAAAACTGTAAATACACAGAGGAGAGGCTCAGATGCCGTGCATGAGGGTTGATGCCGCCGCTGCCAAATGACGAACGACGCCCCTCGCGGGTCTTGGTGCCGGTTGCCGCTGTCGGTGCTGGTGCAACGGCGATGGGTATTCCAGGGTTTGACCGAGCCGTCTCGAATAGGTCCACAGCAATTTCAGGCGATGTGGCCGCGTGTGAAAGTGTGAAGCCTGTGGAATCAGTGCGTTGCCGCAATTTCTGTCCTTCAGGGTCCAGAACACCGGGCCGGGGAAAACTGTAAATACACAGAGGAGAGGCTCAGATGCCGTGCATGAGGGTTGATGCCGCCGCTGCCAAATGACGAACGACGCCCCTCGCGGGACTTGTTGCCGGTTGTCGCTGTCGGTGCTGGTGCAACGGCGATGGGTATTCCAGGGTTTGACCGAGCCGTCTCGAATAGGTCCACAGCAATTTCAGGCGATGTGGCCGCGTGTGAAAGTGTGAAGTCAGTGAAATTAGTGCGTTGTCGCAATTTCTGTCCTTCAGGGTCCAGAACACCGGGCCGGGGAAAACTGTAAATACACAGAGGAGAGGCTCAGATGCCGTGCATGAGGGTTGATGCCGCCGCTGCCAAATGACGAACGACGCCCCTCGCGGGACTTGTTGCCGGTTGCCGCTGTCGATGCTGGTGCAACGGCGATGGGTATTCCAGGGTTTGACCGAGCCGTCTCGAATAGGTCCACAGCAATTTCAGGCGATGTGGCCGCGTGTGAAAGTGTGAAGTCAGTGAAATCAGTGCGTTGTCGCAATTTCTGTCCTTCAGAGTCCAGAACACCGGGCCGGGAAAAACTGTAAATACACAGAGGAGAGGCTCAGATGCCGTGCATGAGGGTTGATGCCGCCGCTGCCAAATGACGAACGACGCCCCTCGCGGGACTTGTTGCCGGTTGTCGCTGTCGGTGCTGGTGCAACGGCGATGGGTATTCCAGGGTTTGACCGAGCCGTCTCGAATAGGTCCACAGCAATTTCAGGCGATGTGGCCGCGTGTGAAAGTGTGAAGTCAATGAAATCAGTGCGTTGTCGCAATTTCTGTCCTTCAGGGTCCAGAACACCGGGCCGGGGAAAACTGTAAATACACAGAGGAGAGGCTCAGATGCCGTGCATGAGGGTTGATGCCGCCGCTGCCAAATGACGAACGACGCCCCTCGCGGGACTTGTTGCCGGTTGTCGCTGTCGGTGCTGGTGCAACGGCGATGGGTATTCCAGGGTTTGACCGAGCCGTCTCGAATAGGTCCACAGCAATTTCAGGCGATGTGGCCGCGTGTGAAAGTGTGAAGTCAGTGAAATCAGTGCGTTGTCGCAATTTCTGTCCTTCAGGGTCCAGAACACCGGGCCGGGGAAAACTGTAAATACACAGAGGAGAGGCTCAGATGCCGTGCATGAGCGTTGATGCCGCCGCTGCCAAATGACGAACGACGCCCCTCGCGGGACTTGTTGCCGGTTGCCGCTGTCGGTGCTGGTGCAACGGCGATGGGTATTCCAGGGTTTGACCGAGCCGTCTCGAATAGGTCCACAGCAATTTCAGGCGATGTGGCCGCGTGTGAAAGTGTGAAGTCAGTGAAATCAGTGCGTTGTCGCAATTTCTGTCCTTCAGGGTCCAGAACACCGGGCCGGGGAAAACTGTAAATACACAGAGGAGAGGCTCAGATGCCGTGCATGAGGGTTGATGCCGCCGCTGCCAAATGACGAACGACGCCCCTCGCGGGACTTGTTGCCGGTTGCCGCTGTCGGTGCTGGTGCAACGGCGATGGGTATTCCAGGGTTTGACCGAGCCGTCTCGAATAGGTCCACAGCAATTTCAGGCGATGTGGCCGCGTGTGAAAGTGTGAAGCCGGTGGAATCAGTGCGTTGCCGCAATTGCTGTCCTTCAGGTTCCAGAACACCGGGCCGGGGAAAACTGTAAATACACAGAGGAGAGGCTCAGATGCCGTGCATGAGGGTTGATGCCGCCGCTGCCAAATGACGAACGACGTCCCTCGCGGGACTTGTTGCCTGTTGCCGCTGTCGGTGCTGGTGCAACGGCGATGGGTATTCCAGGGTTTGACCGAGCCGTCTCGAATAGGTCCACAGCAATTTCAGGCGATGTGGCCGCGTGTGAAAGTGTGAAGCCGGTGGAATCAGTGCGTTGCCGCAATTGCTGTCCTTCAGGTTCCAGAACACCGGGTCGGGGAAAACTGTAAATACACAGAGGAGAGGCTCAGATGCCGTGCATGAGGGTTGATGCCGCGGCTGCCAAAAAAAAAATCAAAAGTACGCAGGAGTTCTTCTGGTAAATTATTTTCTGTAATAGGTTGCTTGACGGTTTTTATTTTTCAAAAGCTGCCACTCCTTTCTGCTAGCGGTGCTTAGAAGCCGAATGAGTTGTCGCCTGCCTTATCTGTTTACTTCGTCTAGTCATGTCAGTGAGAGAGCGTTGTGTCCTGAAGGAGGTTGCTAACACATTTGATTTGCTGACTGTTCCTTCTCGTTGAGATGTTTATTTGACCTGGAAAAGCGGCAGATGACAATAATACTAGTAGAATCTATGTTCTCTGTGCCCGTGTTTCGGCAGCCTTACCTAGGTTTCACGAAATCGAGTGTAATGCATCGATTTTAGTAATTGTGTGCTCAACCTGCTAAAAGATCCTTGTTTTTTAAACTCCACACTTCGGTGACTATCCCCATCAGGTCGTGGCTTCGCTCGAGGTAGGCTTCTCTGCTGTGGTCGGTGAATGTGCATAGCTTCGGGTGGCGTCATGCTGCAGTGTTTCCCCGAGACATACTTCAGCGGACAATCAAAAATAACATCGAGATATAGCCGTACACTGTTAGGGCCTTTGCTGTCCTGAAAGGCTCCGAGATGCTGCGCGATGCGTGAATGCTGATTGGAGTTTTTTGCCTGAGGAAGAGCCGCACGATGAATCGACAAGCAGAGCCACATGGTTCATCCAAGTCTCTGTCCTGTGAACAGTGCGCCCGTTGGTCCAGCGCAGGGCTGGCCACCTGAATTGTTGCATATTCCAATAATATGTGTATATCTACCGCAATTTTGATGTGCAGGTGGTGTGCAAAGAAAAGTGAGAATGTGTGCCTGCATTGCCGAATTATGTGTGCATGGAAACCATTTGGTAGCTCAGCGGAATTAACTTGTATGCAATAAAGAAGAAAAAAGATGTGGCTATGGCCTAGTACACTAGTGCAGTGGCCAGCGAAGCCGATAAGTAAGTGGCGCCACGGGTTCGAATCCTAGTCAATGGAATGTTTATTTTTATTTTTTCTTGATGCTTTGGCTCGGATAAACGGACGGTGGCGATGCGGCTCAACCGAAAACCAGCGCTTAAGGGCAGCGCTCTAAAACGGGAGGTGACCTTAATCACTAATCGTAACTAAAGGAACAGTACATGCGCGCATTCATAGCAAAGTCAGCTTGGCATAAGCTCCACGTTGGGCTGGAGCCATTCTGTATGAACTAGAGTGGCTGTTTGGCCTTGTTGGTCAGTGGTCATGGGTAAAGACTGCAGCTCGAAAAGACAAGAACCAACGAAGTCCTGTCCACTTTCTTTTTTGTCCTTGTGTTTTCGCGCTGCGTTCTTTGACAGTGCTGTGTCAATAAATGCAGTGCGCACATTTTCTGGTTGGGCAACATTTACCGAACACAAGATGAAAAATAACGATACGTTGTTAATGTAGGGCATAGTGAACAACGCATGTGGTTGATTAGGATGCTGGATAGGTTTTTTTTCTGGCGCTTAAGAAGAAAACATTTTCACCCTTTTGATTTTTTGCGAACGCTAACACCACAAAATTTCGATCAGAAGCGACAAGAATGCTAAGGATGTTAATATAGGGCGCAGTGAACAACGGATGTGGTCGATTGGGCTGCTGGATAGGTTTTTTTCTGGCGCTTAAGCAGAAAACATTTTCACCCTTTATTTTGTATGCGCACTGGTAAGTTTACCTGAACAACCATTTTAGTGAACTGAGTTGAGGGTTACTTAAAAATATCAGAATTACCTCTTTAGCGAGCAAAAAACATTATCTTTGCAGCGCTCATAGCACAGTGTCGCAAGCAGGAAACACCGGAATCGCTACCGATGTTTCTGCACCATGTAAACTTGCACACACACAGGCGCAGCGGTGGCTGAGCTGCTATGACACTCGGAAACTGACCCCAAAGACTGGGGTTCAATCCCCGCCCCGACGGTCGCATTTTCATCGAGACAAAATTCTAGAGGCCCGTGTACTGTACGATGTCATTGCACTTTAAAAATCGCCAGGTGGCTCAGATTTCTGGAGCCCTTAACTATGTCGTTCCTGATAGCCTGTATCTCTGTGATGCTTTCAACGCAAATAGTTAATTTTCGAATTGTTTTACCGAGACGTGAATAACTTTCTACGCCGAGAATTGTGAACGTATAATGTTGTAGGATACGCGCAAGCAAGCTGATAACAATATGGTGAGATTTTTGAGCACGAGTAATGATAACCATCGTCTACGTTTGCGGCTCAAAGGCTAGACAAAGGGCCCTACGGTTCATGTACAGTTGAATGTGTATTGGGGTAGCTGCTTCCTAAATCGGGTGGCCTGCTTGTTGCGGCATCCACCTTGCATGCGCTAGGTGTATGGTTCGGTCCCTAGCGCCGCCGGGTATCCAGCCTTGTTACAATCGCTACAAGCTTTTTTCTGGGCTGGTGCGCGAGAAATTTTCAGTGAAATGTTTGTGTTTCCGACACTAGCGCGAGTAGCCGAAAAAAAAAATGGCTGGTGGTACAAGCTTCAGGCAAGCTTAGCCTTTTCAGGTTAGGTAGTGAAGTAGTGGTTTTGCAATCAAAATCTTCTGCGGTGGCGCTATGTGGGCATCGATGTCCTTGCGCCATAATAAAAAAGA